>NC_068986.1:984677-996477 GCF_001194135.2 Octopus bimaculoides
TATATATATATATATATATATATATATATATATATCTCATGGGGTCCTTTCAGTTTCATTATATCAAATCTCCACAAAGACCTTTGGTCAGCTTGCAACTCATGTAGAAGACACTTGCCCAAGGTGCCACACAGTAGGACTGAACTTGGAAACATTTGTTTGGGAAGCAAACTTCTTACCACACAGACGTGCCTTTGCCTGTATATGTATGATTACATTTGTGTTCATTTGTTAAGTTTACATCCATGAGCACCAAACGTGTCAGTATTCTACAGAAAATAAAGGAATTCTTGAATGCAGGATGGCTGTGAATACAGCTTGGAAAATCAGGTAAATACCCTTTGGTCATCTTTTCCTGTCTTCTGAAGTGTACGTATACCTGATTGTCTGAGCTGTCTTTACAGCCATCCTGCATTCAAGAATTTCTTTATTGTCTGTAGAATATATATATATATCTGGGGTATATATTCTGGGTGTGCTAGGTGTGTGCTGCACACCCATTGAAAATGGCAAATTCATTATAAATATTCACTTTACTCATTGATTTAATCAAGAATCTTAATGGTAAACCATTGTTATACCCTTGCTTGAAAATTGGTGGGATCGGGTGTGGCAGCACACTCAATACAACAACCACCATATGCTACTCATATATACGTGTATGTATGTATGTGTGTATGTATGTACACCCATGCCCGCATGAAACACAGATGATAATGAAGAGAATGACATATGGCAGACTTTTACACAGCTTTCATCTACCAAATTCACTCACTGTAGAATGGTCAGCTTGGGGTTGTAGTAGATGACATTTGTACTGAATGCAAAAGCATCGTTTTGAAGCAAACTTCCTAACTACATTCATGGATATATATTTAAATTTTATTTTCAGTGTTTACTCTTTTGAATTCATATGTGTATAACATATACCCCATTGAGTATTCAACAAACTTTGGTTCACATTCTATAAAACAGCATGAAAACACCAGTTACCCATTAATGAAAAGATTAACTTGTACATGAAGATGAAAATATAAAAAGAAATGGATTTTACTTACAAGCTGAGAAATCTCGTCCAAACTTACACAACTGTTGTACTGAATTTGCCTGTCTGGACAATCTATTCTCTAATTAATATCTTTATATATTGTATTAGCTGAATGCCTAGACACTGAGCAGCTTCTACGTTTTGTATCATTTCCTTGATACTTCCTATTTACACATGACTGATTTATGGCATTGACCTTCCAAATGTAAATCACTTCCTTTCTTCTGCTCAAAGTCTGTGACTCCTGTTCTTTTGTATTTCTGATTAGTCAGAGAGACAAACACTCCTTCAACAACAGCTGAACTTACACCAGTTAAGTTGTGCCTGCTCACTTTGGGAACTATGCATTAGCTTTTATACTGGAAGTAGCAAAATTAAAAATAGCGCATAATAATCTCTGTCATAACATCTACTAATTAGCAATTATCATTTCCCAGTCTGAAAAAAGAGAATGAATGGCCATCTCAGGCCAGTATTAGGGTATTCAGCACCCTGGGCCAGTCGTACAGAGTGCTCTCTCATTCTCTGTTATGGCTGTTTGGTGAATACTGCCAAAAGCAGTAACTTATGACATATATGAGAGGGTACCCAAAAGTAACCGGAAGCATTCTCTGTAGTACAAGCCTGTTGTAGTTTGTGCTTCCACCGCTAGAAGCCACTTGATGCAACACTCGGGCATTGGTCTGCTGACTGGCAGCATTGGCTTCAGTCTTACTGGCCGTGTCATTGTTTTGCAGTGCTTCTCCCTTCTTCATTGACTTTTGCAATGGTTGAAACAAAGGAACAATGTGCTTCTGTGAAATTCCATTTTCTACTGGAGAAAACAGCAGCTGAAACAGTTGTCATGCTTCAAACAGCTTACAAGTATGCTGCCATGAGCAAAAGACAAGTTTATGAGTGGTTTTCATGCTTTATGAATGGTCACTTTTTTTTTTTGAAGACCAACCTTGTTTAGAGTGACTATCAACCTCTCAAACAAATGGACAAAGTCTTAGACATAGAACAAATAACAATGACCTCATAAACATATTAGAAAGTAAAGTAAAAGTGAATAAAATCATATTTTAATGGACATAAGGTCACTAATAAGATGTAATTAAATGTGTATTTATATACAATAAACATTCACATGTGCAAAACGGATTAGTAAAATTGACTGAAATAGATCTGTAATACTGTATTCTATAAATATTAATATAACCGTAGTTTCCTCATTCACTCGATGGAGAAGGGATCAGGCTGTCACTGAGTGGTGGTTCAATATCTGGTGCATGTCGAGCACCTTTGCGGGTGTCAACACAGCCAATGCACGACCCTTTGTCGAGAACAGTGTTGGTCGAGGGGTTTGACTGGGACGGTATGTCTGTCAAACGGTAACGCAGGTGTCCCAAGGCGAGCTCAGCATGGATGGAAACCACGCATCGAATAAAAGGGCAACAGCTTGCTCGATCTCAATTTTCAGTACAAATATAGACTGTGAAAGCGTGGCCCATCGATCCTTTCCGAACAGTGGCGAGCTATGGATCTGTTGAGAAGTGTCAGTAACGTAACCACAGGGATAACTGGCTGGTGGCAGCCAAGTGTTGGCAGCTATGTCACTTTTTAATCCTTTGACATTGGCTCTTCCTATCATTGCAAAGCAGAATTTGCAGCATTGGATTGTTTACCCACTAACGGGGAATGTTAGTAGGGATTGGACCATCGTGAGACAGGTTAGTTTTATTCTACCGATGCATCTTGTGTACACGGCACCCCGAGTCACGTTGGGGGTTTAGTGCACGGCAGCAGCGGTGCACTCACGTGTTGTCATTCATGTTGAATATTCTGAAAAAAACATGCTTGGCCATGGGGAAATATCGTCTTGAATGGAAACAGGTGAGGGTTGGCAGCAGGAACGGCATCTGGACATAAGAAATGCCCCTCTATAAAACTCTGACCCATTCAAGCATGGAAAAGTGTTCGTTAAAACGATGATGATTGTGCGCATGTGTGGGTGGGGGGGGTGTCAGAAAATCAAATAACAGCAAGAGAATTTTGTTTTGTAGTTTTTAACCAAGGAAAACGTATTATAATTTCTAATGTAAGGGAAATAATTATAAAGGTAAATCAAGAAATAGCATAGGAACTTTAAAATAATTCAGTCCAGAGCTGGGGGATGCTGTGGAATTTTTTATTATTTCATTCTTGGATTCTTCTAAATCCAGTCAGGTCATGTTCGATCGATATTTTTTTCGTCCGTCTTCAGGTGCATTGTAAAGTGTGTTGTTGCAAATGATAAAATATTCTACATTATTTACATTTGACGGATATTTGTCTTCATCTTGTTTGTTGTTAACACAACGTTTCGGCTGATATTCCCTCCAGCCTTCATCAGGTGTCTTGGGGGAATTTCGAACCTGAGTTCTCATTCCTAAGGTATTTTTCGATGTTGTTGTTGCTGTTGTTGTTGTTGTTATTATTATTATTATTATTATTATTATTATTATTATTATTATTCAGGTCACTGCCTGGAATCGAACTCGTAATCTTGGTGTTAGTAGCCTGTGCTCTTAACCACTACGCCATATGCACCTGATGAAGGCTGGAGGGTATATCAGCCGAAACGTTGTGTTAACAACAAACAAGATAAGGACAAATATCCATCACATGTAAATAATGTACATAATTCCTCATCTCTATAACTGGATAAAATATTTTGTTTGTTAAATTATTTCTTATTCCATAAAGATCAAGACAATGTTATGAACACTTGATATTAAATAAAGGTTCATTGGCAAAATAGAGCATAGAACAAATGCTTTGCGATGAATTGTTATGACATATTTTTCCTTTTGAGTTCAAATCGCGCCTTTTATTTATGTGGTGGTTGGGTCTACAAATATGTTCTAGCGGAATAATGAGGTCAGTCTAATCGACTGCATTCACTCTCCAAATACTCGTATACTATCCCTGTCTAAAAACCAGATGTATTTAGATCAACTCTTTACAGACTGAGTTCAGACGTGGTGAGATCAACTTTCATTCCGACGAAAATCGATAATATAAAGTAATCAGTCCAGTACAAAAGTCGATTTATATTCCTTTTTTTTTTTGCATCTTAGATATGAATGGAATAATAGATTGCAGAAGATAAAAAGCTTTATTCAGTACGAAAGCATGGCGCACAATTGTGTAATGTTGATATTCGATCGCTGCTGTCTTTACTCAATTGTTAAATCACGTGTCATAATTGTCGGGCAGCCATGATGGTGGGTGGATGTCGGCTCCGATCGACTTTCTCTTACTTTTTCTCATCATTTCTTATTATTTCTGACAATTTAATCTCATTGAAGCCTGATGCTTTACCCTATATTCAAATTCGTATTCACGTTTTTCTTTTCCTTTAGGACGGACTAGATGACAGTCCCGACCTTTTAGGCGGTGATCAGAACAAGGTAAGCACTTCTCTCTTCATTTCAAACCATTTGTTATTGAAGACGAAGACAGTAATTGATTGATTGATAAACTTTTCCTCTTCACTTTACAACTGTTTCTTTATTACCGTTTCCTTTCAAGCGACAGGAAACGGGCCGTCTTCACGTTCCTAACTTTTTATACCTCTTTCTCCGAGCCTTGTCGTCGAGTCCTTCCTCTGAGGGTCAATATTTTCACTCCCTCTTTTGTAAAACTCGAATTATTTTCAGTCAAAAATTGATGTTAATACATTTCAGTCTTATTTTATGTTTATTAATATTAAATGCAGTTTCGATTCTCGCTAGTACTGAATATGATTTTTTATTCACACCCCCTACATGTGATATATAATATATTTGTCCATGTGACTTGTATAACTGACATTGATGATACATTAATAAAAAGAAATTTAATGATTGTCAGAAGTAGTTTTAATCCCTCGTCAAAATACGGCCACTAAAGTTTTCATTAATTTCAATGCTGTGAGGTTTCCATAGTTTTGTTGAAACAAAAACTGAACGTTTCGTTGAATTAACAGTAAAAGCGTGTTTAGTTATAAATGACATTTAATGCTGCGATTGGTTTTATAATCTACATAAGTTATTTATTAACTGCTATTATTTGTACATAAGAAAATTAAGACAAAACTATGCAACAAAATATTTCACAAGATCCACTCTATCACAATTTAATATAATATATTGTACATGACGATGGTAGAAGTTTTACTTACAAGGCGAATAGACTCAATAAATCCTTAGTTAGATATTAAAAATTATTTTATTATCTGTGTGATTCGAATGTAGAGTTGACGGTTGACTCGTTTGTGACACCCCAATTAAGTAATTGAGTTCATGGTGATGTCTTCGTGTTTCTAAATTGTACTTCATGATACAAAAACAGTTTCTTGGTCCTCCAAATTCTCAACCCCCGTTATGTATATTAAATATTCCTTATTGCTCATTATTCACTTCAATATGTAATTTAAATAACAGTGCAATTTTCGAAAGAATCGCAGATTTTGTTTCCTTCTAAATATCAAAGTTTCTAAGTAAGTGGACTATTGAGTAAATTGGTCTTATAGATATATGTAAAGATACTGTTAGAGCCAAAGAGAGGCCTGCTATGTGGTCGATTGATTTGCTAGGAATGGCAATAAAATCTTATTCATACCCTACTATGCCGTCTGATAGAAAAGACACATGGGAAAATACAGTGCTTAGTTCATGATTTGATAAACGACATGCAGGACTGGAACGTTTTTGATCAGATGTTAGCTGTGTCAGGACGGGTCTACGATAAAAGAACTCGTGCTTTAGATGTGTGCCGACCCCCAGTGGTCACTATTGTATGGGTTATTGAAAGAGTGAGAGACTTATTGTGAATAAAACGGTCACACACGAGAATATTTTGTTTCTCAAGTTATAAAGAAATATTTTGTTTGGCATAATTTCGCTGAATGTTATAAGGATTTTATATTTCCTTGTGTCCTACATATTTCCCCGTAAATATAATTTCAGTTATCTTTTTCTCCGCCAAAAGGCTTCGTTCAAAATGTTAGTTTTTACTTCCCTCCAGTCACATGAAAACAACATTTTTATCTCTATTTCCATTATCTGTGTGCCTGTCGTTTATATGACGAACAAAATCATAAGGTGGTTGCTGTCACCCGATTTTCTCTTTCGGGAAAACGAACGACGAAAAGCCATTAACTACTTCTCTCGGGAGTAGATTTTTATTTCGGCTTCAGTGAATTTGATTTTTAAAAAATTAAGTCCTTCCTTCGAAAGTTATACTTGAGTTTATTACGAATATTTGTATCCATCCGGTGGGCGTAACCCAGTAACCTGCTCTTCAAATTTTTTGAAGTTTGATGCTGGTGTACCTCTTTCCTTATAGTTCTTGTCTCTGTTAATAACTGGTTATTAACAAGAATTCGCCATTGTCTTAAGACCAATATAAATAATAAAACATGTACAGCTGCCGGAGAATGTAGTTTAGAATTCGATTAGGATTCGATTTATTGGTTAGTATTTGTTTCGTTTAACGCATACTAGACTGATGGTCCCATTGTGATCAATATACACATATACAGGCACGTTCATGCGTGAAACACACACACACACACACACAGAGTATGACTTTATAGCGATCTTTGAGTGAAAGTTGAAACGACGATATTTCTTTGCAACGAAAATTCTTTAATCGTTATATGGTTAGGATGATCACTTGATATCCTCCATCCTATGGGTTTTTTTTAAAATTTGTTTTGTTTAGGAGATTCATCGATTAAGCTTGATTTATGGGTCTTATTTTCAAATTAAAATTTTATTTAGCTTTTGTCAGATGAAAACTAATTCAAGCATGATTTTTTTTTACTGAACACCGAACTCAAAGAATTGATGCTTTGGGTTTATTGCAACATCTCAAATATCTACAATTGCCTTAGTACATTTTGCACCTATGTTAAGGTTTTCAAATTTTTAAAGCTCCTCCAGCCTACCAATTTAGAGCCCCAGGTCGATCTTGTGAGTGAATTTGGTAGATGGACACTGTGGGAAACTTGTGTCCCCATAACAGTGATTCAAGAAAAGAAGACCATTAGAATGAGCACCAGATTTAATGTGCTGGAGTTTTCTTAAACTAAACTCTTTAA
Source organism: Octopus bimaculoides (assembly GCF_001194135.2). NCBI lineage: Eukaryota > Metazoa > Mollusca > Cephalopoda > Octopoda > Octopodidae > Octopus > Octopus bimaculoides. The sequence goes on from NC_068986.1 coordinate 991,835, forward strand.
GGCTGTGCTCCGGGCTGCTGTTGAATGACTGAAACAAGTAAAAGATGAAATTGCAGTTACTGTTGTATGAAACACAATACTAAAAAGGGAAAGAAAAAAAACAAACAAACTATCTTTCCCTCTAATCCCAAACTCTACCCCACATCTCTACCCATTAACTTTGTATACAATACCTCTGCAATTGAAACGATTGCACTCAATGCCCATGTTGTCTCCATATTCTCATACACACGTTTGTATATGGTACCTCTGTAAACCAAACTGTTTCATGCAAAATTAAACTTCTCTTGAATTCTCACCCTTCTCTGTCCCCAGTTAAGCAACTTTGGTTGCTAAAGTCCACTCATGTGATAACATTTAAAGGATTTTAACACAGGGGTTCTTGTCTTTATTTAAAATCTGTAACCATTTTCTTATGTCCTTTACTAAAGAAGACCAACTCTTGCTAACTTTTCATGTTGTACACCTACTTAATCTATATTCCTACACGGTGACCATCAAGATGAATTTTGTAAATTGAGATCCAGCAGTGATTTTCTGTCCCATGTTACACATTAGAGTTCTTATGAACTTCAACAAGCTACTTGACATCAGTTGAGCTTTCATGAACCTTATGGCAGATTTGTTGTCCCCTCTGCCTAATACCAACTAATTGCTGTAGGTATCTTCAACTCTATCTTACCTCTTAACTTCGAGGCCAATCATCATCTTTCTAAATTTCCTTTTTGTACATTAACAGGCTTTTGATGTTATTACGCTATGCATTTGCTCATACCAATTAGCAGACTCTCTTTCCTTGCTTTTTACATATAGTTTTCGTCTGCAAACAACTTTTGAAACATCTCATGAAACCTTCACTCACTCCATGAACTGAGACCTTTGAATCATGAAAACTTATCTTGATCTCATTCAGCAAAATACACATCACAAATCGAGGACATAAACTTATACCAGATCAAGTGATATAACAGAGTTGTTAGTGTTGGTTAGAATGCCTCTTCTGTGCTTTGAATTCAAATCCTGCTGAGGTTAGCTTTGCCTGTCACCCTTTTAGATGGAACTGTAAGAATGTCTCACCAGATGTCTTTTGAAGTTTGTTCTGGCACTTTGCATTTTGAATTAAAATCCCACCTTGACCTGCCTGGGTTTTGGCCTTGATCTTTCACCTGGCACCTTGGATCCTTTTGTGAATTTCGCTGTTGCAAGCATTTGGGCAAGGTCTCGAATTTGAAGCACCTTCCTCCCTCTTTACCACCTGTCTTGAAGGATTTTTAAGTGGTCAAAGGCACTGCCTTTGTACCTCGATACAGCTTGTATACTGAAGCCAAGGAGAGAGTCTGAACATTGATGCTTGATACGCTAGAAATAACAGCCAAATTCACTACAACCTACATCTTACCGATTTAAAAAAGATCACCTCAGAGAATGAAGCCTGAGTACACTGTTCTTGAAAATAAAATGGTTTGGATGTTTGGAATGACTTTCATTAGTCAACTTGGGACTAAACAACAACAAATCTCATCCTGTTGAACCTTTCCTTTTTTAGTGTGTGTTTATTTCTATAATTAATTGTGGAGATACTTACTCTGCATAGTCCTTATCTAGAATTACTTGATATATCAGCTTTTCTTTTGCCTTCAGGTTTTACTCATCTCCCTGATCTCATACTAAGCATTGAATTGTCCCAAACCTTTCCCCCCTAAAACAGGGAAATCATATCCATTATGTGGTTGTGATTCTAATTGCTTATCTGTTACATTTCCTGCTTAAATATCTGTAAGTAGATATCTGTTTGAAAAATGAAGGCAGGAAAAAGAGTTGAATTCTAGTGAAGTGAAGTGTTTAACACAGGATTTGAAGAGTGTAAAGTGAGACATTGTAGAAATGGTCATCGGTGGTGCCTAGCTCTGCTATAACAATCCTGTGATCAAATGATATTCTAGTTGTGACCATCTTGTCTTGTTCAAACATAGATAACATTACCCAATGTGTCCTTTCTTTTTTAAGATGGTAGGATGTAATTTGAGGGAAATTTGGCTGCTATTGGATCAGGCAATCACATTGAAGTACTTATTTCCTTGTAAAGTATGATGAGATATTAAGTTCAAAAGTAGGTGAGTGGAAAACTGCTTGTTTATGTTTGGGTGGTATATTTAATCTGATTTAATAAGGCCTTTGGATGCCTTTAGCTGAGTGTTTAGAACTTTCTTTACTTAGAGTATTTGCAAAGGGTCATGAAGAGGACTGTCTTAACAGCTTTATAGACCCCTAAGCAAATCAATGCATTCGGACCTATAGTATTTGTTAACAGCATACCACAGTGTACATAAATTGGCGGTGGGCCCCAAGACTTGTGGGAACCCAAGGCAACTGCCCAGTAGGCTGGTGTCATTAAGATGGCTCAGGTCATGAATATTGTTTTCCCTCTAGACTGAGTGATATTAACAAGAAATAACAACAAAGTATTGCCTTTTCATCACACATACGTTAACTTTTATGAAAACTATCATTACACATCCATCATACCATTGCTATTTCTTCACCATTTGTTCCAAATCCTTTGCAAGAACAGCTCTTTTTGCTATTATATAACATTAAACTTGTTATATATGCTTCATATAGTCTTCTTTTTCTTGGAGAAAGGAACCTTTTTGTTTCTAGCACAGGTAAAATTCTCACTCTGAGCTTCTTATGTAACTTAGAGAGCAATGTCTCAGTAGATTGCATCTGTATGTAAAATACATGCCAGCACCACCATTTTGACATTAGCTTTTCCATGTGGAGTTTGTCTCCTCTGCTGTGCAGTGTATCATGTTTTGACTTGATTGTTTTTTAATCTCTTTCTTGAGACCTGTTATCCCGAGAGATTATCTCCTCAGTAAGATGATCAAAAACCTTGTTTAACACTCCCTCCCCACTTCATTATTCTGTATTTGAATGATTCCTTTAAGATTGTTAAAGAAATAGCTATCTATCGACTGACTTCAATTCAGTGCCCTTCACTGAATTGGTGCTTTCCGAGGAGAGTTGAAGGAAATCAATATTGGCTGTGAATTTCCTGTTGATAAACAAATCAGTTACTGAGCTACGTAACTCTGTCGGTCATATATGCTAGATTGACTCTGTCAGAGTAAATACCACGGTTTGCAGTGTTCTTTTGACCATTTATGTTATTGCAGCAATTGAAAGTAGCTGGATTTCTAGAGCTAGCCACCTTATTCTTCACCACACACCTTTCAGTGTCAATTTTTTTTGTGTGTCAGAGTGAATGAACAGTCCTTAAAAATGACCTAATTCCATTCTCTCAAATTTTTTTTTTTTTTTTTTTTTTTTACAAATTTGTAAATCCTGAAAACTTAAGTTTCCCCTTATCTAAGATCAACTTCTGATGTAGTTGTGAAAGTAGTAACTTTACAGGTTCAAGAATAGATTGGGTTAAACTTGGAAAATTTGGACACGCTAGGTAAAAAGGTTGTTTAGCCTACTCTGCCCTGACAAACAGACTAAAAAAAAATTAAGTGTTCAAGCTGTGATCATCTCTTTGTATTGCAAGAACTAAGCTCTTTAAGGTCTTTCTCTTCCTAAGACAGTAGGGTGTTTAGCTGCTATTTCTAGAAGGTTGAGCAGCTGCACTTTGTTGGTTTGTGTGTAAGCAGTATTGTAATTTTGTATTTGATGGAAGAAATGGAAAGCTATGATAGTTTGTGAGAATTTGGCAATTGATGAGATAATATTCTGCAGACTAAATCAATGCTGTCATAGCATGGAAGACCTACTGGAAAACTGATCATTCCTCTTCAGCCATTGCAATTATCTTTATTGTTCTGGTATTGTACGTTATAGCTGGAATATATGCATTCAACCTTATGTAAAGAATTTCAGACCAGAGAAATTCAGAAATACCTAAATGTATTCAACCATTATTTGTCACAGTATCTTTCAAATGGAATAACTTATTGCCTTTTTGTTTTCTATTGGTTGGCTGCTTATACTGAAATCAAGTAGCTTAATCTAATTCTCAAACTATCATCTGAAGTTAAAGTGCAGTGTTTCTTCAGAGTTACCACCACCACCACCACCACTACCATGCTATAGTCTCTCCTATAGTTTTCCTGATTATGAACTTTTGTCACTCAGATAACAATTTATCAACTGTTTAATGCTAAAAATCACAAGATTTAGATATGCTTGTGAGCATATTGTTTTTGTTAATCTTTATACCAGCGTGTGACACTTTAAGCCTGTCTCTGTCCTGTGTGTGAATGTATTTGCAGCCATGTAGTTTCAGGTTTGGTCCCACTGCATTACATCTTGGGCAGGGTCTTCTACTATAGCACCAAAAATCAACCAATGTCCTGTGATTGGACTTGATCCACAGAAACTGAGAAGAAATCTATTTTGGATGGGTGTGTGTATATATATATATATATATATATATATCATCATCATCGTTTAACGTCCGCTTTCCATGCTAGCATGGGTTGGACGATTTGACTGAGGACTGGTGAAACCGGATGGCAACACCAGGCTCCAGTCTGATTTGGCAGAGTTTCTACAGCTGGATGCCCTTCCTAACGCCAACCACTCAGAGAGTGTAGTGGGTGCTTTTACGTGTCACCCGCACGAAAACGGCCACGCTCGAA
>NC_068986.1:997500-1027896 GCF_001194135.2 Octopus bimaculoides
ATATATATATATATATATATATAATCATCATCATTTAACGTCTGTCATTTAACAGACCGGGACCTTTGGAGATATGCAGTGATTGAGAAGACCTGGAAACTAAAGTGAGATTGCAGCCACGCATGTCCAGCCCTGTTAAGAATACCCCTGATGCGTTGGGTGATATGATATGCTTGAGAAGACCTGTTGAGTCTGGCTCCTGTGTCAGTGACACGTAAAAAACATCATCCAAATGTGGTCGATACCAGGTCTGCCTGACTGGCTCCTGTGCTGGTGGCACATTAAAAGCACCAACCAGTCGTGAGCAATGCCAGTATCCCTGACTGGCTCCTGTGCTGGTGGCATGTAAAAAGCACCATCTGAATGTGATCGTTGCCAGGCCTGCCTGACTGGCTTCTGTACCGGTGGCACATAAAAATCACTCACTACACTATCAGATTGGTTGGCGTTAGGAAGGGCATCCAGCTGTGGAATCATTTTCACATCAGATTGGAGCCTAGTGCAGCCACTGGCTCTCCAGACGTCAATCAAACCATCCAACCCATACCAGCATGGAAAACGGACGTTAAACGATGATGATGATTATTTCCAATTTCAAAGCTCACAAGTCAGACTTTGGGTTAAATGTTATTTCAAATTTTAATTTAATATATGAAATAATCTACATTAAGAATAATGAATTTTATTTGATAATCTGGAACAGTCATTGATTTCGTCACTGGAGGTGTGTAAAAAATTATTACCGAAATTTACTTGGTGATTGGAACAAGAACTTGATGATGCTTTAATTTTGGTGGGTTTTTTTTTTTTTTTTTTAACGTCTAATCAGTCTGGCTAACAGAAGAAGAAATTCTTTTATGAAGATTGAAATGTTAAGATGTAAATTATATTTTGTATCTCCATTTCATGGGCTTGGTTGGAATGTCAAATGAAGCCTGCTCTTGTAGAACATCAGGTTGTTTATTACCTGATAACATGTATACCAAGCTATGTGATGAAACCATGACAAAAGTTTTACACCTATTAATGTGATATGGGCTTATAATATTGTGTGAATATGTGGACAATGTTAAATTATAAGAATGTTTTATAAATTTTGCACATAAATTAGCTGTAGTTATGGTTGTATGGTTATGAACAGTTTGCAACCATGTGGTTTTGGGTTTCATCCCCTGTGTGGCACATTGGACAAATGTTTTCTATAGCCTCAGGCCAACCAATGGGTTATGAGTTGAATTTGGTAGAAGGAAACTATATTAGAGCCTGTCATGTTTGTGTGTGTGTGTATACACACATACACACTCCGCTCTCATTCGAAACAGCGGCTGCATGTTGGAAGAGGCCCCACACCAGATGACTGAATGTGATTAAGATCTTCAGAGGCTTAATGTCACCTTGGAGGTTGTAGAGGGTCTGGTCAGCTCTGCACATGACGACGCCTCTGGGGTCACTAATTTGGAATGACTCCTGCCCCATCAAGCAAGAGCATGAAGCAAAGAAGTGAAGTAAGAACACACTCCACTCTCCATTCTAATATGAGATGCGACTAAAACTTTGGGTTAGACTAGCATGCAGAATATGAGCCAAATAATAATAATAGCATATAGAAAAACAGGATGCTATTCAGTAATTTATAGGACAGGCATTTTTCAGCAAAATCTTGAAATAATTATCTAACAGTGGGATTCTGATGAAATGAAGTGCAAGATTGCATAATGTTTCTACAACTGTTATGTAATTGTTTCAGCATTTTGATGAAACAAGTGTATGTCCTATAAAACATTGATTACCATACCTGTTTTCTATATTATATATACATACACACACAAACACAATGTGTGTACATATGTGAATTTCTTTTTTTCATGTCTTCACAATGACCTTGAGTAAAATGATGATGTGTTTGTGCTCGGCAGTTTTATTGGTTTCAACATAGGAAGACCAGTGTAGCAAATACTTTACTTGAAAACAAATAGTTACAAAGAAGAGTATCTGGCTGCAGATTGCTGCCTCAGTAAGTGTTGTTCAGCCCTTGCCAACTTAAAAAATGTGGCTGTAAGAATGGAATGATATACATTTGGATTAAGACTTCTACTCCATAGAATCCTTTTATATAAGTTAAATGATAATTTTTTTTCTATTCAAATATGCTTTCCGATTTATCACAAAAATATTGAAATCTTATTAGTTTATATACTAATCTACAGATGGAATTCATTATTAGAAAATGGACAGCAAATGTATCAAAATCACATCAATTGCTTTTTCTTCACTTTTCATCCTGTAGTTCTCAGACAGAACAGCAGAATAGAGAAGTAACATGTAAAACTTGCTAATGAGGATGCCTATGTGTGTTTGTAATAGCAGTCAAATTTCTTTTAACTTAACATCCTATCATCTTATAAAAAAAATGTAGTCATGCTTATTCGAAGTGATATAGTTTGCTCTAGCAGAGCTGACCTGGTGCTAAACAATAATTTGCTATATTTCACCTCAAACAATGAAACATTGCAGTATGTTAGACAAGACTAAATGAAGCATGACTTGTGGTTTTTTGAACCACTCCCAAATATATGATCAGTAAAATCTATGCTATAGATCTGCTTGATTAGAATTGATTAGGGATACTTAACTAAAAACAATATTAAAAACTAATACAAAAATATAAGTCATATCATGAGTTGATTGTTAACTCTTGTTTTGTCACCTTAGTAAACTTTAAGTGCACAAATAATCTGATGTGAAGAGTCTGCTGAAACTAATCTCTGAGTAACCAAACTATCTGACGTTACCTCTGGAATGTTTCAACTGAAATATTTGACAGTGGTGAAGGGTTTAGCTTTTTCTCTTACCTTAGCCTGCCTGACCTAACATTGTAATTGTGGTTTTCATTGCAGTGAGTTTAATTTGCAAGGATCTATTTCTGCTTCTGACTAACCCAGATAAGCTTATTTATTACTGACACATACCTATAATATTTAAATTTATGTACTTCTCTGGCTTCTGAACTTTGACTGTTTAAATCTCCTTATTCAAATTGGCACCACTCATAACTAAATGGATAAGGTCTATAAACCTTCAGAAAGTAGTTTACTTTGTTATGTTTTACAGTTCTTCATTTATTTTTAAATTTTGCATAGGGGAAAATCTTTTGAAGGAGGTCATAGGCTTTGTGAATGTAAATGTGTGTGTGTGTGTGTGTGTTACATAATTGTAGGCATGACTGTGTGGTTAAGTTCAGGATTTTCAAGCGAGATCGTTGCCAGTGCCCATGGACTGGCTCTTGTGCGGGTGACACATGAAATGCACCATTTTGAGCGTGACCGTTGCCAGTGCCGCCTGGCTGGCCTCCGTGGGATTTTCGAGCAAGATCGTTGCCAGTGCCCCTGGACTGGCTCTTGTGCGGGTGGCACATAAAATGCACCATTTTGAGCGTGGCCGTTGCCAGTACCGCCTGACTGGCCTTCGTGCGGGTGACACGTAAAAGCACCCACTACACTCTCTGAGTGGTTGGCGTTAGGAAGGGCATCCAGCTGTAGAAACTCTGCCAAATCAGATTGGAGCCTGGTGTAGCCATCTGGTTTCACCAGTCCTCAGTCAAATCATCCAACCCATGCTAGCATGGAAAGCGGATGTTAAACGATGATGATGATGATGAAGGTTCAAGCCAGCTATGTGGCACCTTGGATAAGTGTATTCTGTTGTAGCCTTGAGTTGACCAGTGTCTTGTGAGTAAAATTTGGTTGAGAGAAAACTATGTAAAACCATTATATGTATGTATACATATGTATTTGCTTTAGCGAATGAATGTACCTTACTTGGAAGCAAGTGTTGATATCAGGAAAGGAATCCAGCCATAGTATACTACCTCGAGACATTTTATCCTGCATACGCAACAAATATGGAGACTGGATATAAAAATGATGACAGTGCCATGGCAGTTTATGGCCACAAAATGAATGTCAAGGATTCTATGTTGCCTTCAGTCAACATAACAATATCTACACTATCATATACAGTGAACTTCCAAAATATGTAGCGTACTTTTATAAGAGTGTTATGTTGGTTGAAGTAGTAGTTTGCTCTTTTTAATGCTAGCTTTTTGTGTTCAAGTAAGGTACTTTAATGCACATCTTCACACACCAAGCCACTGCTGGATATTTTGTCTCTGTGCTACATAAATGTTACCTGTTTAAGCAGCGTCAATGTGAAGACACACATGAGAGAGACAGGCCAAGGAATATTTGTGCAGTAATTATTGAACTCAGACTGAAAATATTGGACCTTACAGATAAATATCAGAGTAAAGAGTTAGACAACAGGCCTATACAACCTAGGCTAGAATGAATAAACATATATTAGATTGTAATGAGGATTAAGCTACTGGAAGAGACAGATTAACTTAGCCCTATGTTTCATGCTGCAATTTAACAACCTTACTTGATTAGCATTTTTGCTAACAACTGAAAACCTACCTCAAATAAGCAACTGTCTGTCCCATTTAGATGCACGTTGACATTCCTAGCAAGTTGAGGTTTGGTGGTAAAGAAAGGTGTTAATTTTCATTGGGGGATGTAATAAAACTTTAAAACAAACGATTGATATTTTTGTCATCTATGAAGTGCGTTATTTTGGCAGTGAATGCCTAAAAAGAAAGTGGTTATAACACATGTATGTCATCTTGATGGAACTCTTCCATCATGTGTTGCAGAATAACATAGAAAATAGCAGCAATAGTGGTAGCTAATGCATCATTAATTGTTGGTGCTGCTGTAGGATGGCATCGGTGGTGTTCCCATTGATAATTTGAACGATCCAGAAACGTCTGTTAGAAGTTTAAATAACACAGTTGAAATTATGTAAGCTGTATTTGAGAGGGAAATTAGTCTTTCAAGTTGCAGCTAAATGCAAATAATTTAGCTTAAGTAATGTTTAGCTTCACAAGTTGACAAATATCGATGTGCAGCTGTTGTCTGTGAGAAATTTGTCTAATCTGGCAAGGTTTTTATAACCTTATTTTCAAAGTGTTGACTATCTCCATGGTTATTTTGTTTAGTTGCATTCCAGCTCAGTTCACATTCACTGATAGTTCTCCACACAAATTGTTTTCTATAGGTGAACTACTTCATGGACAATACATACAGCGTTTAGTTTTAATCAATATTATTGATTAGTATAAAACCAAATGTCATATTTGAGTAAACTAAAAACCTTATGAAGCTTGTCCTTTGTTTTCTAAACACAAGATTTATTCATTTGTTCATTTTTACATCCATTCTTCTGTGCTAGCATGGATTGGATGAATACTTATTGGACATTGTTTTTATGGTTAGATGCTTTTCTGTTGTTAACCCTTACCTGTTTTTCAAGTAAGGGATTTTTTTTTATTCCACATGTTTTTCAAAGTGAAGAACTAGAGGATTGATTAGTTGACGAGGAATTCCAATACAGCATTCAGTCTTTTGTTCAGTGCTTTCGTGTCGGGATGCAGAGTGTAAACATTCACATCTATACTTACTTTGGTCCCTGTACAAATTCTGTCTCTCAGTTCCACAAACATTATAACATAATCGATAACAAAAGTCTGAGCAAAATATGAGATTCATTTAAGAGCAAGTTTAGAGTTTATTTCTGTCTTCTTTTTTATTTTAATTATAACTGTAACATTCTAATAATTCACTCATACCTATTTCTTACAAATTTTACTTTAAAAAAACAAAAATGCTTTTATATTAGTTTGTTTTTTAAATTTTTTTTTTAAGTACCTAAATCAGTTTTCAGAACTATATTCTAATATGTTAGAAAATCATACTGAAACAGTTTCTCACAGAAATTCAGACAAGCTGAAAGCTACTAATTTTGTCTACAACAAAACTGTCTTGAAAGTCGGTGGCTCAGAGATGAAAGCCAATATTTCAATATTTTAATATACTTTAGAGACTACAGTTTCATATTAAACTCTTTGACAATAGCATTTATATTTGGAATTTTTTATAATTTTAACAGTGGTGTACCAGAAAATTTAAAGATGTTTCAAAGCCTTAAATTTACAAATCTATTTATGGAGATTTGTATGAATTTATGAAGAGTTTGATAGTGTGTTTGTGTGTGTGTGTGTGCGTGTAGGCAAGGCTGTGTGATTAAGAAGTTCACTTTGCAGCCATGTGGTTTCAGGTTCAGTCCTGTTGCATAGTACCTTAAGCAAATGTCTTCTACTATAGCTCTGGGTGACCAATGTATTGTGATTGGATTTCTTAAATGGGAACTGTATGGAATTGTCACATGTGTGTGTGCATTTTTGTGTTTGTCCCTCACTGTTTGACGATGTTGGTTTATGTCCCTATGACTTAACAGTTTGGCAAGAAAAGATTAATAGAATAAATGGATAAATGCTAGATTAAAAAATTGGCTGCTTGGGTCATTTGATTGACTAAACCTTTCAAGGCGATGCCCCCCCAACATGTCTAACCATAGTCCAATGTCTTAAACAAGCGAAAGGAAATGTATAAAAGAGAAGAAAGTAGATAAATGTTTAACTATTCTTTGCCTCTTAAGTGCTTCTATATATTTCCTAATTATATGAAAGTCTCTAAGTTGCTCTCGGTAGATTGTTGATTTAGATGTTAATGACTTTGTAGCCTTTGACATATTTAAAGTGGTAGTTACGATTCATTTGGTAAGAAGTTTGGATCAAAGGAACAATGCTACTATTCTGGTAGCTGTCATAAGCAGTATGTGTGCTTGTGTAAAGGAACGGTGATTGTATTAGTGTTCATTAGTCTCGAAAGACTATGGATTTGGATTCTAAAGTGTGTTCTTCTATGTACAGGTCTGGACAGGTTAGTATGGAGAGCTGACTGTTGTTCAAACTGCCATGGTCTTCTCTCTACATTGCTAATGTAGACTCAGAGACCAATTACTAATACACCTATGTACCAGTGTTGCTGCAGCTGTTGCCAGAAAAATGTCATAAATAATATTGACTGCTTGACAGACACCATTTTTGATTTGATCTGATATCTTATAAAGTAAGCTGTTTAAAGCAGTTAGAACCACAGTGTGGCTCTAATGGACAAATGGCGTTAAGACAGTTGTAGGTTTCTAGTCTGAAGCTAAATACTGCCTGTCAGTTTTTAAAATGTTTTATTATTGTGAGTCATTACTATCATAGGATAACCTTTTTCAACTAGGTTGGGTCATTTGAATTCAAGTTGTTTTGGCTCGGAGCATAACTCACTGCCAACAACATTAGAGGGACTGCTAGCCTTCTGGTTGTCTGGTTCTCTTACAAATTGGTTACTACCAGCAGGCAATCACTTGCTGTAAGGTGAGTTAACTTTGAGGGTACCCCTGTTTGAAACCGATCTGGGACAATATGGCAGCAAGTGGTGATCTCTGATAGAGTATTGTATGTTACAGTCAAAATTGTGAGGAATAATACTCTTCTGTGCTTGTAGACACTTGAAAAACAGATTTTGGAGTTCAATTTCTATCTACTTCTTGTTTGCTGCTGCTGCTGAACAGGAAGTGAATAGTAAATACCATTTTAAATGATTATGCCTGCAATTTAGAAATTTAAATGATTAGAATAGCTAAATATTATCTATAATGCATATTTTTTTCTTTCTCAGATGTAACATGTCATTAGGTTTGTACCTAATGTTTCTTTACACTGCTATGGACTGGATTTAATATTTGTAATTTGTCCCACCCATGCCAGCATGGAATGCGGATGTTAAACAACAACAATGATGATGAATATATTTCACGTTGCTCCAGTTCACTCAGCTGTAGAAATGAGTTCCAACATCACTGGTGCCAAGCTGTATCGGCCCCTTTGCCTTTCACTTGGCTAACTTTGATGGCATAGAGAGGGGAGGCTGGTATGCATGGATGGATGCTGGTCTTCCATAAACAACTTCGCTCGGACTTGTGCCTTGGAGGGGAACTTTCTTGGTGCAGTCCCATGGTTATTCATGACCGAAGGGGGTCTTTACTCTCTCTTTCTCTCTCTCTCTCTCTATATATATATATATGTGTGTGTGTGTGTGTGTGTGTGTGTGTACCCACATATACATACAAGCAAAAGGTTTTGAGTAACTTTGAGATTTTGTCATGTGCCTGATTCTTTGATCAGTCTGTTGAAGCAAACAAACAGCAGAACTCTAAAGTTACTATTAATCCTTTTCCTTGTAAAAAAGAAGTGATCCTTCAGTTAATGTTTGGTTGTCTTTATTTGTAAAAGAAAAAAAAACCCGCACATTAATATTAAATTATGTAGTAAATTGAGTATTTTTTTTTTTTATTTCAGAGCCGTTCAGAAACAGTTGATTTATCCACAGACTCGTCCCTTGTTGTTGATATTTCAGATGCTCTTAGTGAAAGAGACAAAGTAAAGTTTACTGTCCATACAAAGGTAAGTCTGAAGTATTTTGGGTTTTCCAAATGAGAATGTTATGTTCATTTTCCTAAAGTGAACTATTAAAATATACCCTTTGTTTTCTTTCATAAATCAATGATTCTTCACTTTTTAACACGAGTTTATATCTCTTATAATCAATATTACTTTGAAAAGAAAAGGAAAAAAAAAATTATTGTTGCACATTTCTAAAGAACAAGTTATGTAACTGTTTTGGGTTTTTTTTATATCAACTACATTAAATCAATAAAAATTACTGCATAAAATATCAGATATTTATGAAAAAAGATGGCTTCAGGTACTGACTGGTAAAATCTTCACTTACACTAGTGTTGTAACTGAAGAAAAATACTAAAATGAATTATCGCATATTAATATGCATCACACACTCAGATTGAGTTGGTTAGTAAGAATAAGCTGAAGCCTTAGGAAAATGGCAGACTTAATATTTTAGATAACTTACTGAACTCACAAGAAATCTAATATAATTTTCATCCTAATTGATTATTGGGAATTCAAAACCATTTTATTTCGCATCAGTGTAATGTAGAATAAGTGTTAACTAAAAACAATAATAATGTTAGATGAAAAGAAAATTTTAACTGATAATATCATCGTTTCAATGTTCACTTGTGTCTGCTTGCATGAGTCAGATTTTTATACAGGCAGGTGCACTTCCTTTCACCAACCCTCGCCTGTCGCTAAGCAAAGCAATATTTCCCCATGTTTGGTTATCTATTCACGTAAGATTGGGTAAGAAGGACACTGCTTGTATGATAGTAATACTTGTTTACAACTACACCCTGAACATGCACGCCCTCCCCCCCTCCACACACACACACACCATGTGTGTGCATGCACATACATACACACATATATAATGAGCTTCTTTCAGAATCTGTCTACCCAAATCCACTATACACAAAGCTTTGGTCATTCTGGGGCCATAATGGAAGACACTTGTCCAAAATGTCACAATGTGGGATTGAAAGCTATGCACTTGGCAAGTGAACTTCTCAATTACACAACTATACCTGTAAAATGCTAGAAAATATGGATATATAAATATGATGATAAAGAGATGAAAGATAAGTTATATTACAAGGGGGGGAAAAATCAATTTTTGATCATATTTTATTCATCTATTAATAAGGGTTTAATATATGATAACTTCAAAATTTGCAAAAACACGAGAAACATTGAGTGACTGATTTTACATTTAGTGGGAGATTATGATGTTAGGATAAATTTGCTGAGAAAAAAAAAAATTGAAATAAGTTTGGTAGTTCATTTTCTCCATTGTTTAACAATAGAGATTTATTCATCTATGATCTTTGATTTTCTGAAAAATCAATATCAGACTTGGCATTCATATATGTGAACTATATATTATATTTTTGCAAAAAAAAGCCTTTGAAATTATTTTCTTCCAAGAACTTTTATTGCAGTAGACATTCTTCAATAATTTTGAATTGAAAAAATTTTCAACAAATCTATTTAAAAGAAAATTTTGCTTGTATGGAGTAGAATGTTATGTAAATGAAGTATGTTGGAATTAATTTCATTAAAACAATATCCTATGATTTTTTTTTTTTTTTTGAGGTGTATTTGTCAGGCAAGTGATTTGATCTGAGACTCTGTTGAAACTAAAACGATTACAGCATGGAAGATACATAACAGCCATTACAAAGGCTGTTTACTTCACTTAAACATTATTTAGTGTCAAAGTTTTCATTGCACCAACTCACCCTTGTTACTTGATTCTGACCAGGTCACAGTTGGGTAACAAAAATTTTGATACCAAATAATAGATGTTTAAGTGAAATTAACCCTCTTTGTGCATTTTTGACTGTTTAATGTGTCATCCCATGCAACAACTGAATTTTCTATGATGATTTCAAAAATGATTTGTGTGTGATCTTTGGTCTGGGATTAAGAAATTAGCTTTGCAACCATGTGGTTTCTGCATTGATCCCTCTGTGATGGCACCTTAGTCAATGACTTCTCTATCCTCAGTTTGACCAATGCCCTGTGAGTGGAAAGTAAGGTAAATTAACAAAATTGATCTATAATTAAGGTGTCTGTATCAAATCTCTCTAAAAAGGGAGGAGATGGGATTAGACCTATCAAATCGGCTAGTTTTTCGTTACCAGCTGGTTCGTTGGTTCCGTCAAGAGAGTTTGCTGGTTGCAAGCATTCAGACCATGGGTTTTTCCAGCAATTGTTCATGCTGCATGACAACTGTTTGAGCAAAAAACAAAATCTGTAGAATCTCACACTCTCCCCCAAAACAGAATGGTGTTCACCCAGCAGTGCTATTCTTGCATCTCTGTTTCTCCTCTGTGTCAACTATTTTGTTTGGCTCAAATTGAAAATAGAGGGAAGCTCACCCAGTTTTTTTTTTTTTTCTATTTACATAAGCTTATCTTTTGTGTTGTCCAGGCCATACCAGCGTGGAAAGTGGTTGTTAAATGACAACGATGTTTATCTAGAGAAGTATAGGATAAAACCTTTGGTTATATAAGTTTTCAGTCATATAAAATGTTCCTCAATTTTACTTTTTAGAGCATGACACAAAATTATCTGGTTTAATTATATTTAATCTTAGATTCCCAAGGGTGTTGAATTCTAGCTTTAGATCAAGTTGGTTTTGTAATTTGGGAAAAAAAATGTTCCTCAGTTCAATTTTAGTGGTTTTAAAATCAGTCGAAAGACCAGACTAAATTCAATCTCTAACTTCCCCACCTCTTTTCCTCCTCACCTAGTCCTTGTCTCTCTCTTTCTCTCTCTCTCTCTCTCTCATATTTGACCTTTTGATGTAATTCCACTTGTTCTGTTTAAAGAACTGTGACATTTCCTTCATAGCATTAATTCCTATCAGAACTGTGCAACTAAATAAGGTCAAACATCAGAAGAGAACTCATCAAATACGTTCTTGTTTTTGAACTTTTTCAACTGCAGTACATGGCTTTATTAAGGATCATAACATTTAAAATAAGTTGTTTTCAGGAATTTTGTTCTGATCTTTTTTGTTTGTTTTTTGTTTTTTTTTCTTCCTTATACCTGTAAGTTTTCTTTACTAAGTCTCTCATATGTATCTAGTTTTAGTACTAACCTACTTCATGGTTGTTTCTGACAGTTTGCTTCACAGCAAGTCTGGTTTTATTCATAAATGGTTTTATTCATAAATGTTCCCAGTATCTTCAGTTTTATTTAGATTTAATGTGAATTCAGTTCAATTTAACCAAAAAATGAGGGAACTTTATGATAAAGGCAAATTTTTATATGATTTAGTCTTGTATTAAGGAACAGAAAAAAACTACTCTCTGTTCTTTGTCTAGCACATCTTGTAAATTGTTGTATTGATTGAATGATAGAGCAAGAGCAACTTATTGAATATTATATGACATAGTTAATGTTGGCATGAATGTCGGACATATTTCAATTAGGTTTATTGTATGGCAGCTTGCCTCTAAATTTATGATCGGCAGACATTAAGATTATATCAGACCAAAGGTTATAAAGACTTGATATGTTTAAAAAAAAAAAATTATTAATTAAGAATATTAATTAAGAATTATTAATTAAGAATATATTCTTTTAGAGAATGTAAAGCTGTATGATTTAAAAACAAAATTTTTTCCAATTGGTCTGCATTAACAAAGAAGGAAATATCAAATGTCTCGGCAACAGATAGCTTTCAATTTTATCTCACAAATTACAGTGAATAAGAAGCTATCTTTTTCTCTTAATAACAATCAAACCTAATTATGGTTGGCACTTTGGCACCCAATAATTAAGTGCCATTTGCAACCGTGGCTTTTTATTGTTCTCATTAGATAATTTTAACTTTTGTTTGTTTAATCTTTCAATTGTGTTACATCTAACACTTTGCTATAAAAGATTAGCTATCAACAGGGACTGTAAGCATGATTTGTGCAGCATCTCGTTTTGTGTCTACTTTCCATGAGTTGGACAGGTTGCCACAGTTGCAGTTGGCTCATATTTACAGTTACTATTCAGCTAGACAGCCCAAATAATAACTTCATATTGCTCATGTCTTGTTTTTGGCTTGGTTTCTTATTGCTGGATGACCTTCTTTTCTCTCGACCACTTTACTGAGTGTACTGGCTGCTTTTTTTTTTTTTTACTACTACTAGCATTAGAGAGGTAACTTTCCTTGGTAAGACTAAAGGGGCCTGATGATCCAATGTCTCTGCTTGCCCACTTCTGTTTTTTTCTTCTTATAAACGGTTAATATCAATTTTTATGAATCTATATCTATTATCAATAAAATGTTGACAATAAGAATTTCTTAGACATTTCTAAATAAATAAGTAAAAATTCTAGTTAATTTCTGTTCATATCCAACCATTGTTATGGTTGTACATTGATAGATTAGGAATGTTTGTTTTTCTCTTAATCTACGAGAAATCTTTGATGTAATTATGTATAATGATGTATTGCATTGAGTTTCTTGCTGATCTCTGAATTAGCTGGTACTTTCATTCATCATCATCACTGTTTAACGTCCGCTTTCCATGCTAGCATGGGTTGGACGATTTGACTGAGGACTAGTGGACCAGGTGGCTACACCAGGCTCCAATCTGATTTGGCAGAGTTTCTCCAGCTGGATGCCCTTCCTAACGTCAACCACTCAGTGAGTGTAGTGGGTGCTTTTACGTGCCACCAGCACAAAGGCCAGTCAGGCGGTACTGGCAACGGCCACGCTCAAAATGGTGTATTTTACGTGCCACCTGCCCGGGAGCCAGTCCAGCAGCACTGACAACGATCTCGCTTGAATGTCTTTACACGTGCCACTGGCACAAGTGCCAGGAAGGCGATGCTGGGCACAGGTGCCACCACGATTTCATTGTTATTGAAAACTGTAGATAAATTGGTTTGCCATGATAAAGAGGAAATGTCTAATGTTTTTGGTAGTACACTCCATTGTAGACTGATATTTCTTGATGATACCAATATATTCAATTCCTTCAGAAAGCACCAAGTCTCTAACAAAGGATTCTGGACAGACATAATACACTTTTTCCTTTCTGTGACAGTAAATTTATTTATCTCACTTTTAAAACTGTTTACATTCATTCTTACCAATACAGACAATCACTACTTCCCTTGGATCCTATTGTTTGACCTTGAGTAGGGGAGGGCATGTGATTGATGAACGTTGTGAATAGCATTGAAACCTAGCTGGTTGATTGATTAACTGAATGATTAACCCTTTAACATTCAGATTATTTTGTCAAATGTAATGCTTGTTTGTTCACATTATTTTGAATTAACCTTGCACTATCTTGTAACATCAAGATTTTGACGATGTGATTGTTTATTTTTAAAATGACATTTGACCAGCTTGAACATAAAACAGGTAGAATATCTGGGCCAAATATGGCCAGTTTAAATGCTAAATGGTTAATCTAGCAATTCATTAGTTAATGGATTAAATGGTTATTGAATTGACTAATAACAATTGAAGTAAAATGGAGCCATTCTGTGTATTATTTATTGGCTTGATCACCCTCCTGAGATTAAAAAAAGAAATCTGTTTTCAACACATGAATTCACATTAAGGATCTTACCAACAAAAAGAAAGTTTGTTATCTCTTGATAATAAACGATTCTAATTATGTTGTAGTTGTTTTAACTTAGTAATTCTTCAATTTAGCTTGTGAAATCCCCTAAAATGTTGCATTTAAATTAGAATTCAAAACTGCTAAGCCTTGACTTCATGCTACAAATTTTAAACGTATTTCGAATATATTAAACTTAGTTAAGGACCTTTAGATCAATAAATGTAACATAGCGTTTGTTTTATACTCTTGGAATTTCTCTTAGTAAAAGTGTTTCTTTTGTTGTTATTAATTATCTTTTATATCTTTTCTCTTGTATGGCACGTAAAAAGCACCCACTACACTCTCGGAGTGGTTGGCGTTAGGAAAGGCATCCAGCTGTAGAAACTCTGCCAGATCAGATTGGAGCCTGGTGTAGCCATCTGGTTCACCAGTCATCAGTCAAATCGTCCAACCCATGCTAGCATGGAAAGCGGACGTTAAACGATGATGGTGATGATGTTGTTCTTACTTTTTATGTCCTTGTTGACATTGATCTCTGGTACTGATTTGCATAATACCTAAAGTTTGGCTAATGGTTTTGACGGCTTCGTGTAATTTTTAACACACTACCACCATTTAACATTTTAAATGTGTCAGTCATGATATCATTTAGTGTTAATTTGCCTTCATTGTGTTTTAATTGGTTCTTACAAGCCATCCTTTACAAACACATTCTCTCTTAACTATATTTAGAAAATGCTATACTTTGTTCTTCCCAACTCACCTCGTTGACTTCACCTGCACATTATGACTACTTTCAAAATGTCCTTTTTACATTTTTTTTTTTTTTACAGTTTAAGTTTTTTTTTTTCAAGAACCTCTTCTCAAGTATAAACTTTATTTTAATCACAAAGTAAACATAAGGCATGTGGTTGGGAATCTGAATGTATGTTTTCAAATATCTTTCATGCTTCTCAGTAACACTGAACATACAAATGTTTATACATGCATGCTTTTATTTACAGATTCCAAGGTCAAAATTAGTTTTTAGAGATCGCTTCTATAATTTTAATGTTAAAAAGTTTGTTTTTTCTGAGCACACATTTCTCTTCCGTCTTGAAACATTTTCAGACTATTGATCACCAGAAAATAGGTCAAAATTTCAGCTATTGTTCCTGTTCGCCTATTGAGACTTGAACAATTGAACTTTAGCAATCTAAGTAAAACGTGTGTGTGTGTGTTTGTCAGTTTGTGTGTGTTGGTTGCTGAAATCTTTGCTAGTTTTCTCTTTCTCTGTCATTAGTTTAGTATATAAGCAGAGGTGTGGTGTGGCTAAGAAGTTCACTTTGTGACCAATTTGTCTTGGTTTCAATTCTATAGCATGGCACCTTGGGCCAGCATCTTGCACTATAGCCTCAGGCTGACCAATGTGAAATATTGCAATAGACCCAAGCATGGAAATGTAGTCATAAAGATGATTGTGTGTGTTTGTGTCGGTCTTTACTAGTGCCCCTCAACCGGTATATCACAGCACACTGGTGTACAAGACAATGCTAGGTGTGCTGCAGTGTAACCTGAATATCATTTTTTCCCTAATACTTTCAGTTATATTCTTAGTTCACGTGTGCCACCAAATTTTGAAAAGAATATAAGTGTACCAAAAGTGAAAAAAGGTTGCAGGGTACTGGTCTGTACCTGACATCACTTGAGAAAATGAGGCTTGTGTTTATGTTCTGTAACTTAGTAGTGTGTTAAATTGAAATGTAAGCTGCTAAAATCAATTGCAGCCTTAAATATAAGTACTAAAGTTTATATGAACAGTTAAAATCGTTCAGTGCTGTGCCCAGGTATGGCTGCAATCTAATGAGTTAAACAAGCAAAAGTATATATTTATAAAAGTTAACTCTAGTGGTATGCAAGCTTAAGAGCATTTAAATAATGGCCAGAAGCTTTTGAAAAAAGAAATGGTTTTAAAATGGAATGTTATTCTTTTATTCTTTTCTTAATGTTATTAGTAATTAAGAAAATTGTTTTGTACATTTAGATACTTACTAATGTAATTTTTTCTGGTAATTTATTGTTGGTTTGGATGTGGAATATATTTCAAAGTTCTTCTTTACCAAAGTCCATTAACCATAACAGGAGTTAAGTTAGTTGAAATATTTTTATTCAAAGCAAAGCATTAACTGGATACTAATTAGCTGTATCAATAAAATCCACTGGTGATATTTTAAGAATTTTATCTCAAGCCAGATTCTTAAATATTTCTTGCTTACCAGATTCTGCACCCATGTAAAATATTGGTTTTGTCAAGTTACTAAAAAAAACAAAAAGTCAAGATAAACAAAACTAAGATGAGCCTTTTTATCTCAAACAATGCTAGTCATTCATGTGTACATAAATGTTTCTCAGTTACTAAATGAATTATGTAATAGTGAAAAATAGTTTGCACTACTGGCAGCTTATATTAACAATTAAGATTTAAATATAAATATTATAATCACCAATCTAGGACTGAGAGAGAGAACAAGCTCTCTGATAAGACTTATGCCTCGTATCCTATATAAATTCTACTTGAAGTTTTATCTTCAACTGATTATGACTGTAGAGATCAATGACATGAAACTCAGTATGGTGTCGTTTTTTTAAAAACCTAGCTGTCTGTTGTAGCCAGTGCAGTGTTCTATTCCAGATAAGGTTTGCTCTTTTTCAAATGTATATATTTCACATAGTGCAAACATGCAAATATATTCCTATACATCATACAGCATTTGCATTACAGTGTACGTGTGTATGTATGTGTGTGTGTGTGTGTGTGTGTGTGTGTGTTTGGTATTTGATTTAGTATGACAGGTGGAAATTAATAAAAACGTGGTTGCACAAATAGATAACAAAGTATTATGAGTGTTTTATCTGTTGAAAATTTTAATTTTTTTGTATTTTGATATTTTTCTCTTTGACATTGTTGAAATTTTTTTGTGTAATTCTATTAAACTTGATTTGAAATAAAAGAAGTTGTTAACTTTTTCTTTTCTCATTTACCTGACTAGGCACTGATGTTAAAATTTGTTTCTTTTTTCAGACAACTCTTCCTCAGTTTCAAGAGCCAGAGTTTTCTGTAGTTAGACAACATGAAGAATTTATATGGCTTCATGACCGTTATGTTGAAAATGAAGAATATGCTGGCATTGTCGTAAGTATTTGTATGTTACATTGCTAGGCAAATTGCAGAGTAAATGGTTGGTGACATATATAAAGTGAAAAAAATTTGACAAAACAAAAATGAAGTTTTTTTTCTCTTCAAACTGAAATTTCTTTCCAATTCGTTGAGAGCACACATTCTCTATTCTCTCTTTTTCCAAATGCTGCGACTGAGATGATTCACAATGCTGTACCAGTATTATCTGCTGCATCTCCCATTAGCTTTTGTAGGTCCTAATTTTCACATCTTTGCCACTAACATCTTTTAGGGTATGAAAATTCATGCATTTTTCCCTGCTAACATTGGTTTGCCATGGTGTTATTGGAGGCAGGTTTTTTCAGCCTGGTGTTTTTTCCTATTGCCACTCCTCACCTGTTTCACAGGTGAGGTATTTTTATATTATTCCATAGGACATTGAAAGTTCAGAGCAACTGGTTAGAATGTTTGCAAAGAATGCTGACAAATACTGCTTTGCTCACACAGTGACAAAACAAAATATGAACAATACACTTTCACATGCATACTTACAGAATCCTATATGAACACACACAATCCTTT
The DNA here is from genome assembly GCF_001194135.2 of Octopus bimaculoides. Lineage (NCBI taxonomy): Eukaryota > Metazoa > Mollusca > Cephalopoda > Octopoda > Octopodidae > Octopus > Octopus bimaculoides. The sequence goes on from NC_068986.1 coordinate 1,015,250, forward strand.
TTCATAGGTCACATTTTGGTACCCAGGAGAAACCAGAACCTCAAGCAATATTACATGAAGGATTAATTAAAACACATGGAAGACTGCTACCTACGAGCAATCAAGTCCCTTAAAAATTGGTGTTTCAATGGACCCATTGGACAATTCAGTATTAGACACAAGATTATAGTATGGTAATAAATGGAATGGTTCTGCTTATAAGTGTGCTGCTCAAACAGGACTGACTTGTAACTAAATGATAACATGCAAAATTGCTGTTGTTAATCAGTATGAAATCATGACATTGATTTATTGGTTTAGTTACTGACACGTGTGTGTGTGTGTATGAGGGAAAGGCAGGAGTAATTGTTAGGAGAAAGCAGTGTTTGGGAGAATACACTTGATGTCAGGGAGTGGGGAGTGAGTAAGCGAGTGAATGTGTGTTAGTGTGAGAATAAGAATGCACAAAACTGCCTTCCAGTATTTAGTTCCAACACAATTCTCTCCCTTTGTGGCAAAGTTATTTTGTCAGTGTGGTTGGTGTTCAGTAAGTATTAAAGTACTGAGGTTAGTATAATTGAATGGAGTCAAATGTCTTACTGGTGAGCATGGTAACTAGGATGGTGCATGTAGGATATTTATTATTATTGCTCAAGCAACCATGTATAAGGTTAATTGAGTAGAGTTCTCAATATTAGGATGCATGTTGTGACAGTTATCTGATGAAATCTGGGTAAGTTTTGGATACAGTTAAGGAAAAACAAAAGCTATTGTATGGCTATGAATTTTAAAATATTGATGATGATGTATTTGTATTTTATTTTACCAAACGCCCAAATGATAATTCCCTTTCTTTCAGATTCCTCCTGCCCCTCCACGGCCAGACTTTGATGCCTCTCGAGAGAAGTTACAAAGACTGGGGGAAGGGGAAGGTAACATGACAAAAGAAGAATTTACTAAGATGAAACAAGAACTAGAAGCGTATGTAAAGCTTGTTCTTTCTTATTCTTTCTTATTCCTTCATCATCAATTTAATACCCACTTTTCCATGCTTGCTTGGGTTGGACATAGTTTGAACCAAATGCCCATTCTGTTGCCAACACTTACCTGTTTCCAAGCAAGATAATAGTTCCTCTGGCTAGATACGATTTTGCAGAATATTTGAAATGCTGCCGCTCCTCCCCATTGGGGGAAATAGCAACTTGGAAGCAAGTGAGGGTTGGTAACAGGGAGAGCATCCAGCTGTTTAGAAACTACTTCAGTAAGTTCTGTTTGACCCTTACCAACAGGGCAAAGTGCATATCAAAACAATGATGACGAGGATCTGATATGAAAGTCAATTGAAAGTGGGTGTGAAATTGTAACCTCTATGTTTGGTTTATGATGAGAAAATATGTGACATTCCTCATATTGCTCTATCACCTCATATATACGCTTGAGGTCCAAATATCGTTTATTCTTTTGCTGATTCCAGTCATTCGACTGTGGTCATGCTGGCTACTGATATTTATGGGTTTTAGTCAGTTATAGTGACCCTATTGGTTTGGCTGTTAGATTCAAGGTTTTAAAATCATAGCACATTCTGTCATTGGGCAGATGATTCAGCTGAAGCTAAATGGGTTGTGTCTACTGCAGAGTGACACCTCATAAACTATTAGCCCCAAATTATGAAACTCAAGTTGCCAACAACCCTTTGTGGCTACGGTACACTGGATGATGGTGATGATGATGACTATGATGACTGATTCTAGTATTTAATTTGTTGTGGTAAGATATGTCAAGCTGAGTAAAATTGACCATTCATGCATACAGGCAAGTTCTTTATGGCCCATATCAGCACCTTGTAGATGGCACTTGTGCTGGTGCCATGTAAATAGCATCCGGCACACTGTAAAGTGGTTGGTGTTAGGAGGGGCATCCAACTGTAGAAATCATGCCAAAACAGACAAATGAAGCCTTCTCGCTGACCAGCTCCTGTCAAACTGTTCAACCTATGCCAGTATGGAGAACGTGTTAAATGATGATGGGGATGGTACTTATTTTATTGATCGGTCAAATGGCCTGGGTTTTATTTTTTGGCATAAAGGGATGCAACTTAACATGCCAAAGCACATGCACTTCTGCACATTTGTTATTGGTTAACCTGCATCTTCTATACAAGATACTTGTCCAAAATGCTGCTCTTGTGTGATTAATCAAGAATCACTTGGTTTGCAAAGTAAATTTCTTGACCATATGGTTACACCTCTCTTTATTTGACTTTCATGTATTTTAAATTGTCAAATACTTAAGGAATAACTAATTAACAATTGCTTTTAATGACAATTAGGAATAATAGTTTCAAAATATTGATTTTTAACAAATAACCAGTTTTACAGTTATTGATCTCTTTAGAATATCCATTTCTATATTGAGGTTTTTGTATTGTTTTTTTTGCAGTGAATACTTAGCTACGTTTAAAAAGACTGTTGCTATGCATGAAGTATTTTTACAAAGATTAGCTGCTCACCCAACACTTCGTGGGGACGTAAATTTCCAAGTCTTTCTGGAATACAGCCAAGATGTAAGTTCCCTCAAAATTTATTAATTTCATCAGAATTTTAATGCAACTGTTTATCTTTTTTTTTTTAAGTAGCAACAGTGTTGTAGTAAAGTTAATTATTTGTTCATTTTATGTCCATCTTTTTTTTTATGTTAGCCAGGGTTGGGCAAATGTGTATTGAGTTATTGTTTTGCAATCTGTTCTCCTTTCTATGTATCTTTCAAAGTGCAGAGCTAGAAAGCAATTTATTTACAAGGAATGTTAACAAAAATCCCTTTTTTTTCTTATGTGCAATGCTTCTGCAAGAATGAAGACTGCAACTATTTTCATTGACACACACACATATATGCATATATGAATGTACATATTCATACAACTGGTTTCCATAGAATTTTCAAGTAACACAAGGCATTGGTGGGTTACAAAGAAACTTGCCCAAGACACCACACTTTGAGATGGAACTTAAGACCATGTGATAACAAAATGAACTCCATACCCTCCTGCCGGCACCTAATTATCCACTTTGTAGTCTTTTTATCTGTGGAGTCACACAGCTTAGTTGTTAGGGTGTTGCGTTCAGGGGTGTAATATTGTGGTTTCAGTCCCTGCACCTGATGGTCATGCATTGTGTTCTTGGGCAGGACACTTCATTTCACATTGCTCCACCATCTCATCCAGTGGGGAGTATATCTGCCACAACCGTTGACCTGTTTTTGATTCTCTTATCTAAATTAAAACACTGTTGCATGATCTATTTTGTTTGTTCTTTTAGTTTTCTGCCTTCTGGATAATGGTTTGTAATATTTAGGAATTAAATTTATAACCTCCAGTAAACCTCCAGTGAAAAACCCTGATTTTAGCTAAATGACACAAATCAGCTCCAGAATATGTTTAACATTCTTGATTACGTCATTATCTCCAGTGTATTTTTAGAATATATTATTTTATATTTTAGCTAAGTGTCAGAGGCAAAAATAAGAAAGAGAAACTTGGAGGTTTTTTCAAGAGCATTACAAAATCAGCTGATGAGGTTCTTCTTTCTAATCAAAAGGTGAGTATTTTCTTTGCTTTAATTAGGTTATAGGAATATGTGGGGTTTTTTTTCTGTTTTCAATTATTCTGCATTTTGATATTACTAAATTGTTCATTTGTAATAATGTTGAATATTAGCAATACTAAAATAGATCATTCCATAGGTCTTCAGATTACAGGATATCATACGGCAAAGAGTTGCAATTTTAGGCAGTTCAGTTCAGCACTTCCCAACCAAGGTTCCAGGAGTCACTATAGTTTCCACTAGAAAGTATTTTAGGGTTTCCATGCAGTCACTGTTTTCTACAATTCGCTATGGTTCCCAAGAGAAGTCATTAAAGGTTCCTCAAGGAATAATTATAATAGGCTAATTATATACCATTCTTTAATCACTTTAATTCTTTGTTCATAATTTTATGATTCACTCATGGTGTATTCATTAAGGTAGGAAAATCTTGCCATCAATAGAGATAGGGAAGGTAGGAGACCCTTTAAGAAATAAACAAAGCCCTGGTGAAGACAATAGTTTTAAAATCTTTTTTGTGGCATCCAATGGATTTGTTACAAAGTTATCAAAGACTTCGTTTTATGATGAAATATAACTTTGTGAAAGAGAAAGAAAAAAAATTAAATTTTTTTGGAATGATTCTCTGAGACAAGGAATACATTCCAAAGGTTCTCCAAGAGTAAAATGGTTGAGAAACTGGTTTAGTTCAATTATTTTTTGTGTGGGATATAATAAAATACAATTTAAGGAAAAAACCTAATTGTGGCTTTTCTCTCATCGAATGTTTGTCCCTTTAGAACATTGTATTGTAATATTTCATAAGAAATATTTCATATGTGAAAATAAAATGTAAAAGGGCAAGTAGAAGCAATCCTATTTAATATGAATTACTTCAGAGTTGGCATCAGTTTGGGCATCTGGTTGTAAAAGACTACTATAAGAAGTCTTGTACAACAGACGCCAGCATGGTAAAAATTATGATGATCATTGATATTTGTTTGTTAGCATGAGATGGAAAATGATGTATTTATCTATTTCTTAATCATTTTAGGATGTAGATGACTTTTTTGAACAACAGAAAACCTTCCTAGTGGAGTACCATGTAAAGATTAAAGATGCAGCCACCAAAAGTGACCGGATGACTAAAACACATAAAAGTAAATCTATTTTGATGATAATCATTTTTGTTTATTGCACTTGAGACCTGTGTTTCTCAGGTGGAAATTAAAAAAAAAATTTTTTTTAGTCAGGTGGGAGGGCAGTGCCCCTAGGTCCTTTACTGAGCTTCGGGGACTGGTGAGAGGGAAGTGTCCTCAAACCAGAGATTAGCGTGATTGCTGACAACAGAAAGTGCCAGCTGGTGGTGTTAAATCAAGCAACAGATTAAGTTTACCATAGAGAGAGCTTTGGTAATTTTCAGATGCTTAAAGTAGATATGGGAAACAAATGCCAAATTTCAGAATTGCTGCTACTGATTTAGAATTGTAAATGTCCTGTCAATGATATTATTAAAGTTGTTAAATGACTAACTATGTATAACTTGTAAAAAAAAAAAAAAAAAAAAAAAAAAGAAAGAATTACAAATTAATGTTGGGTCGATTTGTATTTTTACGTACATCCTTGTCTGTGTTATTAGTCACTAGGTGTTTCCGGTCTTATGATATATACTCTCGTCCTGGTGACCTGGCCCAAGTTGATCAAGTCTAGGCTTGTGTTGAGGTGGCATTCTTCTAACTCTGCTGGTTGCCTCTTTTTTAGTTAGAGCCAATTAAATGCTTTGTCTACAGCTTCTGGAAAATTGATGGCTCTTTTTCTGTTTAATCTTATAATGCCCAGGGTTCCATTGGGAGCGACCCATCAATACTTGACTGCTCATCTCTTCTGGCAAGCACTTTGTCCTGTAACAATCCTCTGTCAACTCTTGGTACTTCTGTTGCACCTCTTTCTAGAGTCTGGTATCTCTGATAAGATGTGCCACTTTTTTCCTTTAGAAACAAACATGATATTTGGTCACAACAAGGACTGCTTCTCCAGATCAGCTCCTATCATCTGGTTATGTGCAACTCTTTCTTTCTCTTACTAACAATGATACTCATCATGTTGATTGCCTCGGTGAAGTTCTTGAGGATTTGGTTATATTTGCAGCAATAGTGTCCTTTAGCTATTAACTCTGTGTAACTTGTATTGGCAAAAAAATGAAAAAGAATAAAGAAAGAATTAGGAATCTCAAGTAATTAAAAAAAAAAAAAATGTTGAAAACAAACATTAAGTGAAATAAATCTTGGCATAAAATTCAGATACCAGAATAGATGTATTCAAATATTTTTCTCAAATTTTCAGCAATTCATTTAAATGCAAACTTCTTTCTTTACCAGATGTTGCTGATTGTTACATACAAATTTCTTCTGGATTTGTCCAGATTGCAACAATTGAAAACACAGAATTGGAAAAGTATGTTAAACGAAACAAATTTTGAGTTTCAACTGAATTACTATTTATAAAGATTTTGATTTTAAAAAAAAAAAGATCATGTGAAAAAATTTTAATTCTGGCAATTTTGTTTTTCTCCTATCATAAATTTAATGTTAATTTTATTCTCTTTGTAAATTTGTGACTAAGTGGTTTAGTTTACATTATTACTACTCAAAAAATTAACATAATTACTTCCTCTCTGTTTAGATGCAAATAAGTTGAACAGATATTTGACATCTTATAAAACTTATATTTATCAAACAAATGAGGGAGCTTCTATACAGTCATTTGACCTGCTAGAAATAGCAGCCAAATCACACCTGCTTTAAAAAATGGACTCACTGACCTATGTAGTCCCTAATATACCATAAGAGCGGACGGTCACAGTTGAAACTCCTTTAGCCACATATGTCTATTCGATCAGAGACCGACCGAGAGTCAAACAGCTTAGTCTTCTACAGTCACCGTTGCCTCAGCATCATTATTGTTTTTATGCTTTTTTCCATGCTGGCATGGGTTGGATGATGCCTTGAGGCAGTATTCTTGGATCTGGTGTCCCTCTTGATGCTAACCCTTGTTTTCAAGTAAGACAGAATACTCCTCTGGTTTCCACATGCCAAAACCATCAAGCTGTAGGACATGTCACCAGTGCTCAAGCAGTGACAATCCAGAGACAACTGGAGAAACATAAATGACAGGCGTGTGTCCAGTTTCTATCTACTGAATTTCACTCACAAGACGTTGGTCACTCCAAGGCTATCGTAGAAGACACTTAATCCAAGGTGCCCACAGTTTAATTGTACTGAAATCCTATGGTTGCAAGGTGAACTTCTTAACCACACAGACATACTAGTTTGTTGATAACGACTTCAGTCAAATCAATTTGGAATTTAAGCCAAATATCTGTTTGGTTAATTAAGGTCAGTATTTAGATATGTTAGAGAAGTTTATCTATTTCTGAGTTTCAGTTCATTCTTGTCTAGTAGAACTCAATATGTTCTTTTACTTGTTCAGTCTTTGAATTGTGGCCATGCTAGAGCATCTTTTTATATTTGGAATCATTATCATCGATTAATGTCCGTTTTCCATGCTGGCATGGGTTGAACGGTTTGACTGGAGACTGGCAAGCCAGGAGGCTACACCAGTCTCTAATCTGATCTGGCTTGGCTTCTACAGCTGGATGCCCTTCCTAACGCCAACCACTCCAAGAGTGTATTGGGTGCCTTCTATGTGCCACTGGCACTAGAGCCAGTCAGGCAGCACTGGCATCGGCCACAAAACTTTTGGTTGAGTCTAATACATTCTTCATCATCATCATCATAGTCTACTGAAGATGAATGTCTGAGATATACAGCAATAATTATCTATTCACCCAAGTGAAATTTTCCCTTAGGTGAATATTGAAGTTTGAAGCATTCAGTTACTGGTCTGGAAATTGAAATGTACTATAAGCTATTTAGACTCTGAACTATTTCTCTATATCCCTTGGATTACTGGATTGGCTTACTTGGATAAATTGTAAAATTTGTATTGTCTGTAACATATATAGGTAGATAGAAAGACACACACACACACACACACATTCTAATTATCTTTTTTTTTTAATCTTTTTATTGATTAGAATTTTCACTCGGTTAACTGAAGCCTTAGAGAAAGCAAGAGTAAGTTCAACCTTTTCTTATTTTAAACTTTATTTTCGCTGGCCTAAAATTGATCCTGTGTGGTTAGCATCCTCAGTTTCTCAAAGTATTAAAGTTCCGTCTTTACTTCCATGACTCAAATTGTGGTAGAGCTCTCCCCTGTGTTTTCAGCTGCTGGATAAATAGTGTTGTGTACCTTCAGGAAAGGTTCTCTGAGTTACCTAACTGGATTTGACATGAATGCCTCCCAGTGTATCTATTCAGTCGTCTGGCTGTGAGTGTGCTGGCCTGGGTTGGCCAAGTGTTTTGCCATTTGCTGCATTCCCTCAACATCTGATATACACAACAGCTGGAACAACTAACAAAGTCAGTTGCCTTTAGTGTAGTTGTTATGGTTGAGTGCATATGGATACCTTTTACACTATCAGCCATTTTATATCATGGATTGGATGTACTGTGTCATTCACTGCCCCTAGGGAGGTTATCTAATGGATACCCTTCTATCTTGTACATTTTATGTTATTGCTCTTCTTGACAAACTTCTTTTATTGCAGCTTTGTAAGTCTTATATCTCACACTATCATCATTTTACCTCTGTTTTCTCTGCTGGCATAGTTGGATGGTTTGATAGGATCCATCAAGTCAGAGACCATGCCTTCAATATTTCAGTTTTGGTATGATTTCTATCGCTGGATGCTCTTCCTATCACCAACCACCACACAATATATTGGGTTTTTTTAAATTTTACTTTTGCATGGCACTGGCACTAGGGGTCTTGACCTTTTACTCTCAAGATTAAAATGCCTTCACAACTGAGAAGAATAGAAGAGACGACGATGACTAACAATTGAAATTTTATCAGTGAAATATATTTTCTATATATTTGCAGAAACTTGAAGGACGAGTGGCATCAGATGAAGATTTGAAAATTAGTGACACATTGCGTTATTATATGAGAGATTCTGCTGCTGCTAAAGATCTGCTGTATCGCCGATCACGGGCGCTTGCTGACTACGAACAGGCCAACAAAGCGTTGGATAAAGCTAGAACAAAAAATAAAGATGTTGCTTTGGTAAGTTGAGAATTGTTCTGTTGCAAAAAAAAAAAACAAGAAATTAATTATAATTAGAAGTGGATTTTTTTCTAAAGAAATCTTTACTCAGTTTTTAGCATATTTTTATTTTAATGCAAACTACTTTATTATTATCATTATGATTATTATAATGAATCTTTTTCCCTTCCTTCAATTTTGTTTCTGAGTGTCTTCCCAACACCTAAGACAAAGAAACTCAGTGTTTCTTTGGCTAGGCCATTAAAATAAACACATGAGATTGTTCATTTACAAAATCAGATAAAGTTATGTGGGAAAAGAACATAATTTACATAGAACATAATTGTTCTCACAGATTTACTGTCTGCCAGTAAATCTGTTGAAAGTTAAGATGAGAGTGTTAGGCAAGGTCTGAGTGAAGGGCTTACTCTGAGATTGAAGAAGGCCAGCTAGGAAAATACGATAGCAGTCAGGGTATCCTAGTTATGTCTGGTCTCTATAAGTAGCCCTTAGAGGCATCCCACCTTTCAGGGAAATTTTCTTTGTTTGGATTTTTTTTCTTGTTTTTGTTATTTCTATCATTTACATATTTTTTTTTTAATCTCACATTGTTGTCCTGTACTATCCTTGATCTTTTTGTCAACTCTTGTGACTAGCAAAGATAAAATTATTGTATTTTGTTCTTGTAATATTTATCAGGCTGAAAAGAACCAATTGCAAGCTTTTGAAAAATTTGAGAAAATATCAGACAATGCTCGGAAAGGTAAGAAAATAAATATATATTTTATAATTTTGTGCACATTTTGTTTTTGTATGAACACATAAAGTCTAATCTGGTATACTTTTATTTTTCTTTATTCAGAATTAACAGAATTTAAGACTCGGAGGATAGCTTACTTTCGGAAGAATTTTGTTGAACTAGTTGAATTAGAACTAAAACATGCAAGAGTGAGTATTGCATAAAATCATATATTTCATTTGATATAAAGTTATATGACATCTGTAACAGACCTGTAACCTACTTGTTGGATTTGTTAACTGAAAGTATAATTTCAGATTTAACCCCAAATATTCTCTTCCTGTGCTCATAAAGAAGCTCGGTTTCAGGTTATTTACTGTAACTAACAAATGGCTGAGTATAACATCAATAAATTTATGTAGACAATATAAGTTCTGAGCTCACTATAATTATCTTCCTCATTATTTCATGTTCATGCCTGCATAAGTTAAGCAAGCCTTCTCTAGTACAGCGTTTTACCACTCAGTGTAGTTCTTATGAATATTATCTATCCATAAAATACTCTAAGAAACATAGGTATGAATTTGTAGGTGCTAACAACTGAGTTTTATTAAACCTTTTGTTACAATATTGCTCTGCTTTTTGTTTCAATAAATTTTGAATAATTTAGTAAAACAACTTTGTTATTATTAAACTGGTGTTTGGAATATAAAGTAACATTTTGATGGAAGGCTTTCATTTAGATTTTGTGTCAGAACAAGGACCAGTTTCAGGTGTAATTGGTAGTGAAAGGGTTAAGAAGCTTGCTCTGCAACCACATGGTTTCAGGTTCATGCTCACTGCACAGCACCGTGCCAGTGTCTTCTACTACAATCCTGGACCAACCAGTGTTTTGTGAGTGAATTTGGTAAGCAGAAACATTAGGAAGTTTGTAGTGTGTGTGTATAGTCAAATCAAATAAAATGAACATTAACAATAACAAACAACATGTGGACATGCACATGGAATGTATTAGATTGATGCTTGGTAAGAAGGGTTGTTGATGTTTTGAGCATAACTCTTTGTCGGAAAGGAAAATAGAAAAGTCCAAAGAAGGAAAAAAAATCACCCACAGCATGTGTGTAGTTACATTGCTGAAGTGACCAGAAGTGTAACAGAAGCAACAAAGTGACTTAAAGGCCAAGAGTTTTGTACGTCATATGAATGATATAATGTATGCTAACTTCCCGCCCTCTTATGCTTCCAAATTACCATTCCTTCCTCTCTACCAAATTGCTTCTGTCGCTATACATTTCTCACCCTCCCCATCTATTATGTCCTTCTCTGAACTCCTACACTAATAACCTACCCACATTGATAGGGTTTCCCTTCTTCCTCATCCTTCACCTGTCTTTTGTATTACTTTTGCTGTTTTTCACCCACTCAGCACCCACTCCTTCTTCACCTACTCCTTCCTCACCTTCTCCTCAACTCCTGTCATTGATCACTTCTCCAACTCCATGACATTCACCTCTACACCATTGCACCCTTCCAGATCCCATGACCTCTACTCTTTTTTTACCCTCCATCCACCCCAATCTTTGCTCATCTTAAGAAGTGCATCTGGCGTAGAAACCATGTCATTGGACTATGATGCAGTCCTCCAACTCTGCCAGAGCCTGTCAAACTGTCCATCCCATGCAACTTCACGGTTGCATTGGATGGACATTAAAAGTTTATGACGTTGCTGGTTGTATGTATATCAAAGCATGAATGCATGTATGTATGTATGTTTTTGTTATATAGACATTAGGTGAGAGCTAGATGTGCTTAGAGGAATTGGAGCTAAAACTCTGATTTCTTTATCCAGGACTAGGTCCACGGCATCAATAGTGGTTTATAAGAGAAATCCAAAGTGAGCTGATATGGAGGTAGTGACGCAGATAAACAGGATTAGGTTTGACACGTATCTGTGTGTGTGTGAAGCCTAATTGTATTTACCTGCATCACTACCCCCTTCCTCCCCTCGCCTCTCTCTCTCTTATATATATATATATATATAAAAAAAGCACCTTTTGAGCATTGCAACTTACAGAGTCAATGTGGCTGATGCTGGTGTCGTGGAGCAAGCAATCTGTGCCGGTGGCATGTAAAAATCGCCTTTCGAGCGCTGGGACTCTGGCAATGACAAATGACAGAGAGCTTTGGCAATATGCTGTGCTTGAGAAGAAAGATCCATCAAGCTCAGTGAAATCATAGTCGTGGTAGATACTGGTGTCATGCAACTGGTACCCGTGCTGGCAGCATGTAAAAGCACCCATTACTCTCTTGGAGTGGTTGTCATTAGGAAGGGCATCCAGCCATAGAAACCATACCAAATCAAACTGGAATCTAGTGCAGCCCTTCAGCTTACCAGCCCTGGTCAAACTGTCCAACCCATGCCAGCATGGGCAATGGACATTAAATGATGATATATATATATATATATCTTGCATTTTTTACTTGTTTGTCATTAGACTGTAGACATGCTGGAGCACCATTTTGAAGAATTTTAGTGAAACAGATCAATCCCAGTATTTACTTCTTGCTTTTTTTTTTCAAGCCTGGTACTTACTTATTGGGTCTCTTTTTGCTGAACCACTAAGTTACAGGAAATAAACACATCAACACTAGTTGTCAAACAATGGTGGGGGACAAACAAAGACATACACATACAACAAGCTTCTCTCAGTTTCTGTTTACTAAATCCACTCACAAGGCTTTGTTCAGCCCAAAGTTATAGTAGAAGACATTTGCCCGAGGTGCCATGCAATGGGACAGAACCCAGAATCATAGAATCCTCTGAAACTAGAGCTAGGTGATAACGATAATGACTAACTTATTTGGTCTTAGATTGGTGATGCTATTTAGTTTCACATGAGTTAATCTAGCAATGAGGGAAGCTCCTTTGAACTTAAGGCTTTAATAGTAAATTGTCCAGGATCTTAACTGCTGTTATCTTCTGTCACATCTTAATGATATACCTCAGGTCTATTAAATCTATTAGCATTGAATATGTTGTTTTGTTTTTTTCCCCCCCAGGCTCAGCTCCAGTTGTTGAAGAATTGTATTGTTGCTATGAAAGAAGAATCTTAATCAAATGAAAGATCTTTTGAAAAATGTGGACATATATATGAAAAGTTTATATTCTGAACAAAAAGCCCCCC
>NC_068986.1:1027906-1034206 GCF_001194135.2 Octopus bimaculoides
CTTTTCTACTTCATGGTGAATTCAGTATCATGTAGTCTTCAAAATTCTCTCTTCATGAATAATTTCTAAGCAACCTGTGTTCCAGATTCCTGCAGCAAAGGTAACAGCAATAAACACGAACGTTTCTCCTAATATTTTTTAACCCTGCTGTTGAACCTTGACCATAATTATGCCCCGTGGTGGTCATTGTATATAACAAACCAAGGTGTTCACTCTGTATATAAAAAGTTTCTTCTCTTTCCAACAAAGAAGGTTTGGGGGCAGGGTCTAGTGTTGGAGGATAGTGATAATACTAATAGGTGTGTAGTGGTGGCAGCAGTGTCAGTGGTGTTTTGGTTATTATTGGAAGGGTCTCTTGTTACAGTTGTGTCTGAAAATATTGACTGCTTTTGCTACTAGATGGGTTATCTTTCATTTTACTTTCACTTTTGAAACTAATGGAAATCAAAACCACACCAGAATGCTTTTGCTGTTAGCTGTGATTCTTTTTTTTTTTTTTTTCTTCTCCAAATCCATCTTTGAAATTAAGTGCAATTTATTTCATGTTAGGGAAACTGGTTTGGGTTTTTTTTTTAATTTTGTCTTTAAAAAGGATTTTTTAAATGAAGAAAATATTTTTGTTAGCTTATCACTGCTGCTGCCCCCACATCTTTGATCCTTCCATTTTTGTCATTGCCCAACTGAAATCTAAATTGGCCATATTCTTCATTAGGAAGCGCCTGTTTCCATGACAACATACTAATAAGCATCATAAGTCTTTATTGTTATTGTCATATTTAAAGAAGAAATGTATTGTCTTCAAAGATAAAAGATTTTAATATTGCTTTGGCTTAATTTAAAAAAAAAAAAATTTAGTTTCTGTAATGAAAAAGGAGCCAAAACTTTGTGAATAACCTACTTGTTAAAGTACAAAGAATAACCTACTTGTTAAAGTACAAAGAGGTGTGCATCATTCTCTGTGACTTAAGTACACTTTTCATTCTATTTTCTTTACTTTCTAATGATTTTTTTTTTTCTTTTTGGTTGATCGTTTCTTAAAATTTCTTTACAAAATCAGTAAAAATAGTTTGACATTTTTTGTGTCATTAAAGTAAATTGATCCATCGACCATTGCTAACCTCTCCCTGCATATATTCTCTTTCTCTGTCTCTCGTTATTTATCCTCTTGCGGAATCTTTGGTCACTCTTCCAGGACTTCATTCTAAAAGTGATTACCTGACAAATTATTCAAGTTAGATATTTTACTGAAATAAAATTTTTTGTAAGAATTTTTTATTTTTTTATTTATTTATTTTTTTTCATTTTATTTTAATAAAAGAGACAAATGTAAAAAACATGTTCCTTGGAACACTTTAAAGTAGGAAGGATGTAGATTCTATTGAAAAACTGTTTTGTACACTTAACATCATTTTAAAACATTGATGTATGATTTTGGGGAGAGGAGGTGAAAATGACACAATCAAAAATGCAAATTTTGGTTAAATCAAGAAGTGTGATGGTGGTAGTAATAAGTGTTACTTAAATAAATTTTAAAAAATCATTAAAAAAAAGATTTATTTTTCTAAACTCTCTACAGAGCTAGAAGTGCTTTTGTCAATCATTTCACTATTTTATTCAATAAGTTGAGCTGCGTAAATTCCTCTGAGGTTCTGTTCTACATTTCTGCTGGTTCATTTTCGTTAAAGAAAATATCAATGAATCAGTTGTAAAGGTGTTATGGAATAGGGAAGTAAAATTCATTCTAAGATGTCATAACCTTGTAACCTTTTCTAGTTGTATTAATTATAAATTAATGTAATTAGAAAACACGCACATGTTTGTATAGACACAGATTTTTGCCATGGTCTGAATTTAATAACAACAACAAAATATGTGAATTACTCACGTGGAGGAATTAATTGAACGAAAAGCTTGCTCCGGACTAATTTTATTATTTCCAAAATTTTAGATTTTTTTGTTAATTTCACTCCAATTGCTCAATAATTTCTCTGCTACCACCGCCACAACCTTTAGATTTTTTTTTTTTTTTTTTTTCTGTGTATTTTTCAAGGTTATGTTTCTAGTCACAAATGCTGCTTGAAATTAAAACACAAATGAGTAACTAAGATGTGTGAGATATTTATCAAAAGGCAGCTTTATTATGCAGCAGTAAACATATTTTCAATCTTTATCCCTCCCAATGATGGTAAGAGAAATTGGAAGAAGAAAAAAAAAACAAGAAGCACTAATGAAATAAAAGCAATTAAAGAAAAAAAAAAAGAAATGAAAATGTTGGCTTGTCCTGTTTTTGTTTCATGTTCCTTTCACTAATTTGATGAAGTTTTGTTTTTATTTCTTTACTTTTCATCACATATTTTTTGTATTTGAAAAACAGTTTTCCTTGTAGATTCTTATAAGTATTTTTTTTCTCTCTCTCAATCCTGTTTGTTGCTGTTCAACTTCAGGTTAACCATTATTTCAGCTGACTCGGGTCTTTTATTCAAACATACAATTTATGTCAACGTGTTGCCATCTGGTTTCACCAGTCCTCAGTCGAATCGTCCAACCCATGCTAGCATGGAAAGCGGACGTTAAACGATGATGGAAAATGAACATAAAAGTGATAAGTTATCTACATTATCTAATGTACACTTTTTTTTTTTAAGGTGATAGTGTGATTTGTGACGGAGATGGGATGCTTGAACGGAGACGAGTAGATTTGTGCTGCATCCAAGAAGTAAGATGGAGAGAAGGATCCGCGAGGTTCCTCACTGGCAAAGAACACAGGTATAAGATTTTCTGGGCAGGGAACACTGACGGGGTCGGGGGCGTGAGAATACTCCTAGCAGAGAAATGGGTTGATAAGGTAAACGAGGTAGTCAGAGTACTTAAGATTAGACCAGTGCTTCATAGATTAGCTACTATCGTCTTGGCCTATGCCCCTCCACCGGGGCTACCGGATGGGCTGAAAGACCAATTCTATGACACCCTCCTGCAAACTACCTCATTGACGAATGACAGGGACCTTTTCTTTGTGGCTGGTGACTTCAATGGTCATGTTAGACGTCGTGCAGGTGGCTTACATGGAGGCTATGGCTTCGGTTCCTGCAATGAGGAGGGAACCAGACTGCTGGAGTTCTGTGATGCAAACGATCTTATGGTTTGCAATGCCAACTTCAGGAAACCTGCCAGTCACCAAGTCACCTCCCATTCCGGTAGACACTCTAGCCAAATCGACTACATCCTCGCCAGAAATAGGGAAAGAGGGCAGCTTATAAATGCCAAAACCTTCCCTGGCGAAGAATGTACCCCTCAATACAGATTAGTAGTTAGCGACTTCGGGATCAAGGCAAAAAGGATACCCAGAAGTAGACCGGCTTGGAGGAGAAGGGTTTGGAAGCTTAAAGACCCTGCAAATGGTCAGAGATTTAGAGACATACTACTTGAAGCATTTGACAAAATAGAAGGGGATATAGCATACAATGTGGAAGACAACTGGAGGTTTCTACAGGACAACCTGCTGAGAACCACCGACCAGATCTGTGGCTGGCATAAAGTCCCCTCTCGACCCAAAGTAACGTGGTGGTGGAACAATGTGGTTGACAGGGCTATTAGACAAAAGAAACAGGGATGCTGATGTTTAGGTTTTTGTAGGGAAAACACAAACTAAGAATGATAGACAAAATTACTTTAAGGATTCTTCTAAAGGAGGAAGATACTATAGAAAAAACATAATTGTAATCAATAAAGTTTGAAGTGTAAAAATATTAGAATTGACAGGTTGTGTGAGAGACTGGAGGTAGCATGTGAGGATCTTTGCTAGAAATCACAGGCATATTCCTCATAAGCTAAAGTGAATCTATTGCTAGCATCTCAGAAATAAGTTGGTTTAAAATATTGAAGCATGGCCTATCAGAAAATGGTGATATTGATATGATGATTTTATATTTGATATGTGTTTTAATCTAGAATGCTACATGCCAGATGCTTTGGATAACCTGGAATAAAATTACTTGGGTCACCTAAGTCTTTTGAAGAATGGAGGAGTGGAGTGCACCACTGAAATAGAAATTTGGAGTAATTGATTCACAGTTGTTAACAAATGACATGACAACTAATAAAATTTTGTTTTTCTGTTTGGATGGGAACTGATTTGAGGTAGGATTTTATGGAGGGATGGTTTTTTTCCTATACCCCAACCTCACCTAGTTTTCGAGTAGGGGATTTTTTCTATTCTATAGATTTTTGAAAGTGCAGTATGATTAGTTAAGAAATGCAAGCTCTGTCATTGTTTCACTCAAATGGTAACATGCATGCCATGAAATATCAACATTCACACAGATATACACACACTCACACAAATGTATAATGGGTTTTTCACAGTTTCTCTCTACTAAATTTACCCATAAGGCATTAGTTGAGGCTAGAAGATAAAATGTTGCACAGTGGGACTGGACCTCAAACCATGTGGTTGTGAAGCAAACTTCTTACCCAAACAGCCTTGCTGGGTCCTTAAATATGTAAAAAATAAGCCTGCAAAAACTAAAATTTAATACATTTTCATTTTTGTTTTTTCTGCCATATTCTTATTATCATTGTTTTATCAGTAATGATAGATAAGCTAGTGGAGTAAATAGGAGACAGAAACCAGGCTTTTTGATGTATCATCTTTCTAACCAGATCTGTGTTGTGTTCTTGATAAGGGCAATTAATTTTTAGTGGCCTAATTACCTCAGCTGTAAATAGGTACCATTAATAGTTCACTGATGTTGATAGCAGAGCTTTCTATAATTAACAAGTGTTTTTTTTTTTTCTTTTAAGCTTATATGTTAACTACTTGTAGGAATATAACTTGGAGAAGGATAATCCATAATAAGCTGGCTTGCATTAGATAGTGTCTCAAGCACTTACTTGGAAACCCCTATAAGTTATAGGAAGTATGATTGTGTTTCAAGGAGCATGAAAGCACTACATTAAAATGAACTTCAATCTTGCTTGCTTGCAATGTTACACAGCCAAACCGGCGCTTAATAGGAAAATGCTTTGAAAGTAAAGTGCTCCTAAAATGTGAATACAAATGGAATAAAACAAGTTTCATGTGAATTTCACCAGTGGTTATTGGGATATTCAGGGTTTTGTGGGTATAAATACCCAAAATGGTGCATAATGGGAAAATACTCCAGAAATAACTTAACCTTGGAAGGGAAGAAACTAACATTTCCATTAGATACATTATGATGAGCAAAATATTTTTAAGTGAAAATGACTTTAAAAATACAGTATTTCATAAAAGACCCATTCATAACCTCAGTGCGAAATAGTTTTTTTTCCTTAGATTTCTTTTGAGTGCATTCAATGTATCTCACCCCCAAAGATTTGGCTGCTATTTCTAGCACGCCCTGCTACCACGTAGCAGCTATTTGTGATAATGGACCTGAAATACCTGTTACGTGGTTGCAGGGCGTGCAAAAAATAGCAGCCAAATCTGTCTTTTTCTCTTCTTCTGGGGAAAAGAGCCATTTATGCTTGATTTCATTGAAAGTATGTGAAATAACCTGGAAAAGAAAAAAAAACCCATGAAACAAAACTCCGTTGCTTGGAAACTGAGACTTTCCTGGAACCTTGAATTATTGGTGATCCAACGGGTCACAGGTAGTCTAGTATCTATCTATCTATATATATATATATATATATATATATATATGCATGAGGATATTATTGTTTGTGGTTTAACATACATAAAAAACCCATAAAGGTAAACATTATCAATCAATAATTAAGGGTACTAACAGGTAGAGCCAGCACACTAACATAACAGTCACAATGACCAAATCATTAGCTTTCACTTTAACACGAAGGTGAAATCGGGCCTGATTTCACCTTTGTGTCTAAATGAAAGCTTGTGGTTTGGTCATTTTGACTACTATGTTAGTGTGCTAGGACTGCCTGTTAGTACCCTTAATTATCAATACACACGCAAACTACCTCCTCGACGAGTGACAGGGACCTTCTCTTTGTGGCTGGAGACTTCAACGGTCATGTCGGACGTCGTGCTGGAGGCTTCCATGGCATACATGGAGGCTATGGCTTCGGTTCCCGCAACGAGGAGGGAACCAGACTGCTGGAGTTCTGTGATGCAACCGATCTTATGGTCTGCAATACCAACTTCAGGGAACCTGCCAGTCACCTAGTCACCTACCGCTCCGGCAGACACTCTAGCCAAATCGACTACATCCTCGCCAGAAATAGGGAAAGAGGGCGGCTTATAAATGCCAAAACCTACCCTGGCGAAGAATGTACCCCACAACGTAGATTAGTAGT
>NC_068986.1:1034625-1035101 GCF_001194135.2 Octopus bimaculoides
CAAGTTACTTGAAGCATTTAACGAAATAGAAGGGGATATAGCATCATACAACGTGGAAGACAATTGGAGATTTCTGCGGGACAACCTGTTGAAAGCCACCGACCAGATTTGTGGGTGGTGTAAGGTCCCCTCCCGACCCAGAGTAACGTGGTGGTGGAACAAGGAGGTAGACAGGGCTATTAGACAAAAGAAACAGGCTTGGAAGGACTGGAAGAACGGTGGTAGCAGGGAATTGTACCAATGTGCCAGAAGGGAGGCTAGGCGACAGGTTTATTTAGTCAGAGGGGAAGCAGATAAGGAAAGATTTGCCAATGTCCGTGACGACCAAAGACTCGAGGTATTTTGTGTTGCAAGACAGTGTAGGAGAGAAATGTGTTCGCATGGATGATGGTACGCTTGCACTAAATGAGGATGCAAAGAAAGAGGTCTGGAGATGCCACTACGATAGATTGCTTAATAAAGAGAATGAATGGGAG
>NC_068986.1:1036534-1037069 GCF_001194135.2 Octopus bimaculoides
CGCATGCGTACGAACAGCCATGCTACATGGCAGTGAAACATGGGCTGTAACTGCTGAGGACATACGTAAGCTCGCAAGGAATGAAGCCAGTATGCTCCGTTGGATGTGTAATGTCAATGTGAATACCCGTCAGAGTGTAAGTATCTTGAGAGAAAAGCTGAACATTAGAAGCATCAGTTGTGGTGTGCAAGAGAGACGATTGTGCTGGTATGGACATGTGGTGAGAATGGATGAGGATAGCTGCGTGAAAAAGTGCCACACCCTAACAGTTGAGGGAACCCGTGGAAGAGGTAGGCCCAGGAAGACCTGGGCTGAGGTGGTGAGGCAAAACCTTCGTACGCTGGGCCTCACTGAGGCGATGACTACTGACCGAGACCTTTGGGAATGTGCTGTGCGTGAGTAGACCCGGCAAGCCAAGTAAGATCGTTGCCAGTGCCCCTGGACTGGTTCTTGTGTGGGTGGCACATGAGATGCACCATTTTGAGCGTGGCCGTTGCCAGTACCGCCTGACTGGCTCCTGTAGGATTTTGAGCGA
>NC_068986.1:1037730-1054810 GCF_001194135.2 Octopus bimaculoides
GTTACAGAGAATCACTCTTTCTCTGGTGGAAGATGATAGATTTCAAGAGGAATTCATAACAAGAACTGTGCGACACCAAAACATGTCAAGGAAACACTTCATATCTGAAGGCAGTCAGCTGGCAGAATCGGTAGCACACCCAGCAAATTACTGAGTGGCATTTCATCTGTCTTTATGTTCTCAGCTCAGATTCTGCTGAGGTCAACTTTGCTTTTCATCCTTTTGGGGGTCAATAAAATAAGTACCAGTTGAATCAATTTACCTCCTCCCCCAAATTACTGGCATTGTGCCAAAATTTACTATTGTTGGAGAAAAGCAATGTGAGATTTGCAAAAAGACTGAGAAGTATTGACTTCTCCATATCAAACGCCAAAATAAGCCAAGTAAAATCACTGTTATGCATACATAGAGGCCTGTCCTTTACAGATGACTGTGCCACATAAAAACACTTGTGCTGGGGCTGCTTAAGTGCACCCATCATGCCAGTGACATGTAAAAAAGGACCCAGCACACTCTGTTAAGTGGTTGGTGTTAGGAAGGGCATCCAGCCATTGAAACCCTGCCAAAGCAGAGAATTGGAGTGAGGACAGCTCCTGGTTGACCAGCTCCTATCAAACCATCCAACACATGCTGGTATGGAAAGCATGTGTGGCTAGGTGTAGGCATGGCTGTGTGGTTAACAAGCTTGCTTCCCAACCATGTGGTTTCAGGTTCAGTTCCGATGTGCAGCATTTTAAGTAAGTGTCCTCTGCTGTAGCCCCAGGCTGACCAAAGACTTGTCAGTGAAGTTGATAGATGGAAAGCGAAAGAAGTCTGTCAGGAGTGTGTGTGTGTGTGTGTGCACGCATGTATGTATGAGTGTGTATGCACGTATATGTGTGTGGGTGCTTGTGTATACCCTTGTGTTGATATCATGTGGTGACCCTTGTTGTGGAACATGTGATTACATTGAAGAAGGAGAACAAATTACTTTCAAAGACAACATTTTGAAAATAAATGCAAATATGAATTGCAAATCCAGAAACCTAATTTACTGTGCTTCATGCTCCAAATGCAAAGAATGGTATATTGGTGAAACAGGTCGTGGACTATATGAGAGAGTAAGGGTACATAAACAACAAATACATGGCCCCCTCCATTAGAAACACAACTTACAGTGAACACTTCCAAAAATGTGGGAATTGAAAATTCAAAATATTCCCTTTCTTCAAACTATGGACAAAAAATGAACATTTTCGTAAGGCCAAAGAAGAATACTTTATTTCAAAAATACCAACCAAAACTGAACAAAAGGATAATATCAAAACCACTGGAACTACCATTCCAACAATCCACAGAAAGACACCAACCAAACACTGCATAGGATTATATACCCTTTTATGTACTATTTAATGCACCCCAAAAATTATATGCAGATGTTTTTTCTCTTTTCTCTCTCTCTCTCTCTCTCTCTCTCTCTCTCTGTATATGTATATATGCATGTATGTATAGGTGAATATATATACATATGTATGTGTGTGTGTGTGTATGTGTATACTGGTATGTATACATACATGCACATGCATGTACATACGAGTATGTTAGTACAGTTATGTATGTGTGTATGCATATGCGTGTGTGTATTGAGATATGTATATATATGTGCATGTATATGTATGTATATATGTGTATATATATATATATATATATATATATATATTGATGATGATATATATATATATATATAATATATATAGATGATGATATATATATATATATATATATATATATATATATATATATATATATATATATATATATATATATATATATATATATATACACACACATATGTATGTGTATACATATATATATAATTAAAGAGGTAAATTCAGAAACAAGCTATCAGGAGCTTGAAATTCACACCAGAGTCACGCACTTTAAACATTATATTTAAATAAAAATTATCCCCCAAAAAGCTATCTCTACTCATTTTTTCAAATATATAATATAATACTGTACAAAGAACTTACTTTTTCTTTTTCTTCTATATATATATATATATATTAACCTAAGTGTACAGTATCGTATGTCCATTAAGGCTGCTCTTTTGTGCTAGGAATTCAATAAAGTGTTAGGTAACAGTGTATGTAACACTGCACTCATCAGAGGTAGCCATTATGGAATGAAATATGGTGCCTACAATAGCTACCTCTGATGAGTGCAGGGTTACATAGTCAGACTGTTACCCAACACTCCATTGAATCTCTAGTGCAAAACCGATTGGTAAAGTAGCTGCAATGGATATATAATTCTGTACACTTCGATTAATATATTCACTCTATTGACAGATATACCAGAGCATTTTTTTCTGAATTATGGACTTTTAGACGACTTACACACACACACATACATACACACACACACACACACACACACACACACACACACACACATATTGTATGTGTGAGCGTCCGTAAACCACAGTGTTTCCTGTCATTTGACGAGTAACTTTGGAAGTACACTTTTTTTTAACTATGTGTAATATTAGGAAATATATACAATAATTGTAATTTAACATTCCTCAAAATAAAAACTCGTGTTCTCTGGAGGACGATGCAGTTTTGAACACAATACATCGCCCGTTAAAACTAGTCCTATATCTTATCTTTATATGTATCGTATCCACGTATAATGCTACTACTTCGTTTTTCTCCGTTCATTTTTTATTAATTTTCCCGCATTATACACGAGTTTAAGACTATAAGTAATAGTTACCTCCCTTGGATCGACGCAGTTTGTTTGCGATTTGAAGTGGAGAAACCATGAAGGCAGTCATGTCAGAAGGTGTCAAAGCCATTGCTGTGGCTCTCTATCAAGAACGAGGAACTTTTGCCTTCGTTTACAAGTTGGCAAAGAACTTCTGTGAAGCAATAAAAACAAAAGGAATCATCTCGAACACTGGTAAATAACTGAATATAAGTGTATGTATGGCTGTGTGTGTATGTGTATTTATGTATGTGTATGTTGTTGCTTAGCCTCCCCGCCTACTCATGTAGGATCGAGCATACCTGTGAGCAAAAGCATTCCAACCGTGACCATGCCGTATTTGTCGGGTATCTTGAGTCACAGTCTCCCATATATGTACTCCTCCGTTTTTCTTTTCAAATTAGTAGGATATGATTTGAGGGCGATATAGCTGTTATTTCTAGCAGGTCGAGCGACTACGTTCGGCTTGCATGATGTGCGCGTGTGTGTTTTTACCTGCTTGTTTCAGGCAGTGTCTATGTTTTTATCTTCCTATTTTGTCTATCAATAAGTACAGACCTGTCTGTACGTTTCAGTCTTAACATACCGATACACAGTTGAGATGTATTCACGTATATTTATTTACACTCTGTGACATTCCTATCACCAGCTGTTCGCTGGAAATTCATTCATATCGACACAGCCCTCCTCTAACACTCGACTGTATGTTAAGCAGCATTTACATCAATATTCCACATTATAGGACTATTACTTATTACATAACACATCACAAGTTGCAACATACCAACATCCCACATTACGGTAACATTCTCAATAATTTATGGTTCTTTGAAGACGGCGAACTTGGCAGAATGGTTAGCACGCTGGGCAAAATGCTTAGCGGCATTTCGTTCGTCTTTACGTTCTGAATTCAAATTCCGCTGAAATTGACTTTGCCTTTCATCTTTTTGGGGGTTGATAAAATCATTACCATTATCCCCTCCCCTCCCCTGAACTTGCTGGCATTGTGCCAAAATTTGAAATCAATAATTTATGACTTGTGGCCAATGCCGGCGTCACGTAACTGGCACCCGTGCTGGTGGTACATAAAAAGCACCCATTGCACTGTTGGAGTGGTTGGCATTAGGAAGGGCATCCAGCCATAGAAACTGTGCCAAAACAGACGATGGTGCATGGTGCAGCTGTCCAGCCTACCATGCTTCAGTCAGACCATCTAACCCAGACCAGTAGGGAAACGATGATGATGATGACTTCCCAACCATGTGTCTCGGGTTCAGTCCTATTGCACAGCATCTAGGGCAAGTGTCTTCTATTATAGCCCTGAGCTGACCCAAGCCTTGTGAGAAGATTTAGTAGATGGAAACTGAACAGCACCCCTCCATGTAAAAACCACCCATAATGGGTTACGTAAGAAGCACCCATGCTAGGCCACCGATGAAGCACCCACGCTGATGTCATGTAAAAAGTACCCATACTGGGCAGTGTAACAAGTAGTTGTGCAGGCACCATGTATAAAGTACCAATTAAATAGTATGTAGTATACTCTGTAAAGTGGTTGCCATTAGGAAGGGAAATTGAGCCAAAGAAACCAAGCGAAATGAGACTGGAACCTGGGGCAACTGTCCAGCTTGCCATCTCTGGTCAAACCCTCCGACCCATGGAAAACAGACATTAAATGACGATGATGATGATGATGATGTGTGTATGTTTGTGTGTACTCTTGTCTTGACATCATGGTGGTATCATTATGTAAGACAAGTATATCATTCATTTCCAGTCTTCCTGTGAGAAACATCTGGCCTTGTTTGGAAACAGGTGAGGGTTGGTGACAGGAAGGGCATCCAGCTGTAGATAATCTGTCTCTACAAATTCCATCTGACCCGTGCAGTGGGCCTTAAAGGATAATAATGATAATGTTAGTGACAAGAGTAGGGGGGCACATCTGTGGGGAAACATGAATGGGTGGGAAATTCCAGTGGGATGTAAAGTAAGAGAGAAGGATTGTGTTTATTGTGTGTGATGCATGAAGTAAGATACAATTGATGGAATGAAAGGGTAAGGGGCAGGTGTGATGGGTTGTCCAAGATGGTGGCTGTTGTGAAATAAATTGTTCAGAGAAGCTGTTGTTGTTATTGTAAAATAGACTGAGAAGACTGCGTGTATGTTGTTGGCCACTGATTGTGGGATGCTGACGGGTGAGACTGAACCTGAAACTGTGGCTGCAGAGCAAACTTGTTAACCACACAGCCATACCTGCACCAGTATATTTATGGATCTGTGTGTGTGTGTGTGTGTAAGCATGCGTATGTGTGTGTGCATGCGTGTGTGTGTGTGTGTAATGTCTTTCATTAAGCTTCAAGAAGATTTTCTTTAAAGTTTGATAGTTTTGAGAGTGGTGAAATTAGGGAGAATATTTAATTACGGGCAGAATAAAATATCAACTTCATGTCTTCTACCTTCTTGATGATGTTTCATCTCTGCTTTAGTATTCTATGTCTCCAGGCATTTTGCCAATCAGAATTTCCTTTCATGGCAAAAAAAAAAAAAAGAAAAAGAAAAAAAAAATCTCATTATTGATGAGTTCTTACTTGCTGTAGATTCTTCTCTTTGCAGTCAGCTTCTCTTCTCTCTACTCAAGCAAGCTTGGATACTCTGCATTCTTTGTATTCTTGCAGATGAAAGTAAAATTACAAACAATGTTCAAATGGTTGTGTAGGTACAGGCATGGCCATGTGGTTAAGAAGCTCACTTGGTTAAGAAGCCCACATAGTTGTAGGTTCAGTCCCACTGTGCAGCACCTTGGGCAAGTGTCTTCTATAATAGCCTGGACTAACCAGTGCCTTGTGAGTGAATTTGGTGGATGGAAACTGTGTGGAAGCTTGTGATCGGCTGAGGAATGTAAAGATGCAAGCTGGAAAGCAGAGCATTTTCCAATGAAATTGGTTGTAGAGGATTTATTGAGCACAATGTGAGGTAACTGTTGTTGGTACTAGGCCTAAATCATTGTAAAGCAAATAGCACCATGAGTGATACCCATGAGTGATACCCATGAGTGATACCCAACTACAGTGGAAAAGGCGAGCCACTGGATTTTTTTTTAAAAGAGACAATGAGCAATAGTTAGAGGAATATTGAGTGAAACCTAGTAACCAGTTGATCTAGAAGCAGAGCCTCATTTTAGTGATGGGGAGCCGGTGTACAATGATGCCATCAAGAGGAAGGTCCAAAACAGCATGCATTCTCCCCTGATAAACTTGCTAGCATCCAGCATGAAGAGCTTTCATCTGGTAGCACTTGCATCTAAAAAGTTGTTTGCAATATATATGATGATGATTATGGATGTATATATGTATGTATATATATATATATATATATATATATATATATATATATATATATACATATATAAGTTGTCTAAAAGTTTATAAATCAGGAAAAATATGCACTCATATATCTGTCAGTATATATATATATATATATATATATATATATATATATATTGCAAACAACTGATGACACCACATCCTCCTTCTCTTCTCACTAATATCATCATTATCATCTTTGAAGCTCCACTTTCCCATGCTTGCATGGGTCAGATGGAATCTGTAGAGATGGATTTTCTACAACTGGATATATATATATGATGGACTCTCCCATTGAAAATGATATATATACAGTTACTAGAAGGTGACTACTTCTGAATGGCTATCCTTTAATTGATATGAAATAAAAAAAGCTTTTGTAGAATGTAATGTGTAAAACAAATTTTATGAATGATTTACTTGGAATTTTTCTTTTTGCAGATTTCCTTACAGAAACAAAACACTTAGCAGAAGCTGATGTTGTTAACAACTTAAAGTCCAGAATTGCTGATGCAAAAACATGTATAGAGACGTTGGTAAGTTATATCCATAGGGAGCTCAGTAAGTTATATTTATGGAGAAATTTGTAGTTATACTAAGATGAAACCTGGTATAGTTTTTTTTTTAGGGACCTTGGTAGGTAATTTATATGCATACAGATCTTGGTAAGTTTATATCAAGATTCACTTCAGGGAACGGTAACTTTTTTACACTATGAAGTGGTACCAAAAAGTTCCTGGACTAGTTCTGTAGCATGCCAACAGATGGCAGCATACTGTTGTGTGCACAACAAGAGCTAGCAGTAACCTTCATGAGGCAGTGTGCTGAGTGACATCACTGTGTTTACTTCACAAATTGTGAAATTTATGTTTTTGTGATCATGTGTATGCTGTTTACTGTGATTTTGTCATGGATAGGAAGTTGGAACAAAGAGCCAATGTTAGATTTTGCATTAAACTTGGGAAGTCTGCTTCAGAAACAGTGATCATGCTTTGGGTTTGACCCTGAGAGGAAGCAACGGTCGTCGCAGTGGAAGAGCCCTTCATCTCCATGACCGAAGAAGGCAGCTCAGTCAAGAGCATGCTAATCGTTTTTGTTTTTTTTTACATCTATTGTATTGTGGATCAAGAATTCATTCTCCTGGGCCAGGCCATCAATCAACAGTTCCAACACAATGTTTTGAAGCATTTGAGGGAGGAGGACATTCGGTGAAAGCATCTGGATCTGTGGAGCATGAAAACTTGGATTCTCCATGACGACAATGCACTGGGTCATTGAGCTTTCCTCACTTGTGAGTTTCTTGCTTAGGGACAACAACTTCCAGACTGGATTCCAAAAGTGGCAGGAATGCTGGGCTGACTATTTTGAAGGAGATGATATTAAAATTTAGGTAAACAAATAATTGTTTTATTAAACATAATTCGTCCAAGAAGTTCTGTTTTTGCAGGGTCTGAAAGAAGATGCTGTGCTGATGGTCTTATTAGGTTTTCCAAGACCAATGTGGTTGATATTATTAATGTTCTTCTTGAATCATTATGCATGGCCTAATGATTAAGGTGTTGCATTCTTGATTGTAAGATCATGGGTGGAGTGTTGTGTTATTGAGCAAAACATTACCCATTGTTCCATCTAAGCTGTAAATGAGTCACCCTGTGATGGACTGGTGTTCTGCTCAAGGAGAATATTGTGATCTTGCTTACTTATATGTCATGGAAACTGAGTAACTGGCCCTGTGAGTCGTAGGACTTAAGATTACATTACATATCCTGTAGTCTGGCACCACTGATGATTTTGTGACTAGATCTGAAATAGCTTGCTCAAGAACTCAACATGATGTCTGCTCTAGGATTTGAACTTGCTACCTTATGACCATGAGCCCAACACATTAACCACTATGCTACATACCTTTTAAAGTAGTAACATAGTTCATTATTCATTAATTATTTAATATTTGAATTTAAAAAACACCACAGTAAAAGGAAAATATCTTTCCTTATCAGCGTCATCATTGTCATTGTCATCATAGCAGTTGTCATTGTTTTTACATCCTCTCTTCCATGATTACATGGGTCAGATGGAATTTGTTGAGGTGGATTTTTTATGGCTGGATACCTTTCTTGTCACCAACCCCTACCTGTTACCCTGTAAAGTATATTTCCCCATGAAACAGACACATTTTCACAGAAGACTGGAAATGAAGGACACTGCTTGTATGGCTGTGACACTCGTTTACAACTATCACGTGGTATAAAGTCAGGGAGACAGTAACATAAGTACATGTACACACACACACACACACACACACACACGGACACGCACACTCACAATGGGCTTCTTTCAGTCTCTGTCCTCCAAATCTGCTCACCAGGCACTGGTTGCCCTAGGGCTTATAGTAGAAGACCAAGGTGCCACACCGAAGGATTGATCCTGGAACCATGTAGTTGGGAAGCAAATGTCTTAACTGCACAACCCTAACCCTACTCTAATTCAGAACCATAAATTCCCAACCCAGCTGTTTCAATCAAGACAAAGCTCATGACACGTATATAGTCAAACATAAATGTGGTGTGTTGCAAAGCTAATTATTTATGCAATTCTGAGAACCAATCGACCAATCGCAGAATTGTATAAATAATTAGCTTTCTAGCAGTGTATAGTGTTTAAGATTTTAAAACTTAGTTCAAGCAAATGAAGATGGTGGTCAGTCAAATTACCGAAACAAGTAAAAGAATAAAAGAATATGGTCCCAGAGGGCCTGCAAAGATCCCAAACAGAACCTAGACAAAACTATTTCTAAAAACCAAAATAAGGAAAGAGAAACTGTAAACTGTATGAACATTTTCCCTACGACAATTTTTATGCAGCTTAAATGATTCTCTGGTCAAACTAAATATGTCTAATTATACACACTGATCTCTCTCAAATCTTTTATCAGGATTATTGCCGATATAAATTGCATGAAGAATTAGAAATACAATCTATGAAAAGGTTTACACTTCAACTAACATACAATGAACTCTTGAAAAGTATTAGTGAAGAGATTTCCTGTAAGTAATTAGTTTTGTTTATATAATAAGCATGGAATTATCTGGAATCAATCTTTCTCTTTTAGCTGTTATCGTTTACTTGTTTCAGTCAATGGTCTGTGGCCATGCTGGGGAATTACCTTGAAGGGTTTTAGTCAAATGAACTGACCACAGTACTTCATCATCATCATCATCATCATTTAACGTCCATTGTCCATGCTGGCATGGGTTGGAGAGTTTGACCAGGGCTGGCAAAGCTGGAGAGCTGCACCAGGCTCCAGTTTGATTAGGAATGGTTTAGAGTGTGCTGAGTGCTTTTACGTGACCTGCACAGGCGCTTTTAGGTGGCACTCCATGGGCACTTTTATGTGGCACCACATGGGGATAGTACTTCTATTTTTTTTTTTTTATGTCTGGTACTTATTCTATTGGTCTCTTATGCTGAATGCTAAGTTACAGGGACATAAGAAAACCAACACCTGTTGTCAAGTGGTGGTAGGGAACAAACACAATTATAAAGACACACACACACCAAAGCTTACCAAAGCTTTGTGAGTGGATTTGGTTAACAGAAACAGAAAAAGTCTGCTGTATATATGTATATATATATATATATATATATATATATATATATATATATATATATACAGCAGACTTTTTCAGTTTCTTTTAACCAGAACAACTCACAAAGCTTTGGTAAGCCCTGGGCTATAGTAGAAGACAATTGCCTAAGGTGCCGGGCAATGGGACTGAACTCAGAACCATGTGGTTGGGAAACAAGCTTCTTACTCACAGCCACACCAGTGCCTGTTTGTATATTAGCTGTATGTTACCGACACATTTCTAGCTATTACACGAATCTCAGCACAATAGAATATATGGGTGGTTGAGTCAACAGCAATTAATTAAAGATTATCAGTTTATTTTCTGTGTAGTAGGACCACAGTCAAGCAGGCAGAGAAAGTAGGTTTCATATGTGGCAGATGCAAAGGAATAGTTAGCAGTGAGATTACATGAGAAATAAAATCCTTCAAATGTTTGGAGACACCACAAGAAGTAGCTGTTAACTTTTGTTGCCTGAGTGGAGGAGAATATTCTAAAAGTATGGTAGCAGGAGTAAGAATGGATGGAAAGGGCTTAGCAAGCTATTATCTCTGCTGATAAGAATGGGTTTCTCTCTCAGAGTAAAAGACAAATTGTGTGTACAAATTTATTTAGCATGTTATTTATTATGCTTTATTTTGTCTATATACAGGCATGTATAAAAATTTGATTCCATTACCATTAATGATACCTATTCCATCAGTAAATGTTCTGCTATTTCTTGGAATTCCTTTCAAATAATAGCCAAAGCATGTACACACATGCATGCATGCACAAACAAACAAACATATAATATACATGTGTGTGTGTGTGTGTGTGTATATAGAAGTTGTGATGCTGCATGATAGTATTACATGAGCCTTGGACTGCGGAGCATTTGTATTGGTTGCAAAGAACTGAAGTGAGCACATGCTACCCAATGTGTAATATTAGTGTCCGTGAAAGATAGAACTCACTGCTGAATTCTAGATCTGAAATTTTCTACCATTGTAAGAAATGTACCACAGACTCTAAGCCACTATCTTTTCAGCAAGCTCCCCAAGCACCGGCCACAGACAGATCACCAGTGATTTTGCGTTTCCATTAATGCTTGTCAGTGGCAGGGAGTTTGCCTTCCATGTCAGCAAATACAACGGTGTGTTATTATTGGCTATGAGTTGTTTTGACTCTTATTTCTAGCAATACTGGTGCTGAATAGTGCCCCTAGTCGCTTTACTTCTCCTTCTCCCTTTACTTTTCTTTACTTATACTATTCCTTTACTTTTCCTTCTTCCTTATAGATGCAGTTAAGCAGGCAAAATTTCAGAATAATGAAGAAATTAGAAAGATGGAAGAATCAATGAAGAAGTTAGATGCTAACCTCAAAAGAACCAGTCAGATTGTGAATTCTCTTGAAGCAGAAAATGAAATAATTTTGTAAGGCTTATGATCCAATTTAATTTTCTAGAAGACTCAAAACTCATATTTCTTATTGTTGAAGCTTGCTTCCCAACCACATGGTTCCAGGTTCAGTCCCATTGCACAGCACCTTGGGCAAACATTTTCTACTATAGCTTTGGGCTGACCTAAGCCTTATGAGCGGATTTGGTAGATGGGAACTGAAAGAAGTCTGTTGTATCATTGCTTAACATCCGCCTTCCATGCAGATGTGTGTGTGTGTGTGTGTGTGTATTTATCCCCCTCCCACTCTTCATAACCAGTGTTGGTTTATTTATGTCTCCCCCCCCCCGTAACTTAGCAGTGCAGCAGAGAGGGCTGACAAAATAAGTACCAGGCTTAAAAAATAAATAAGTCCTGAGGGTTGATTCAGTTGGCTAAAAATTCTTCAAGGTGGTGCTCCAGCATGGCTGCAGTCTAATGACTGAAACAAGTAAAAGATAAAAGATAGTTAACTTCCATATTATAAGTTAAGAATTTTGGATATTTATCGAATAGAACAACAAATTCTTTGTTCTTTTACTGTATAATCATCACCAACTCATTTTAATTGTGGCTATAAATTTTTTTAACAAAATATATTTGCTGTCTTAAAAGCAGTGAAGACTTTATTGAACAAGAATTGTGACTGGTGTAGCAGCACTGTAATCAACTGCTAGAAAGGTAAAGGTGACGCCTTAGATAGAAATAATTACAGGGGTATCAAACTGTTGGATCAGGTGATGAAGGTCATGGAGTGGGTCATAGCCCAACTAATTAGGGAGAGAGTTAGTTTAGATGAGATGAAGTTTGGTTTTGTGCCAGGGAAAAGCACCACTGATGCTACATTTCTGGTAAGACAGCTGCAGGAGAAATTCCTAGCCAAAGATAAACCTCTGTACTTGGCTTTTATTGACATGGAGAAAGCCTTTGACAGGGTCCCTTATCTGGTGGTCAATGTGGAAACTAGAGATAGATGAGTGGCTGCTGAGAGTTGTACAAGCTGTGTACAGTGATGCTGCCAGTAAGGTGAGGGCTGACAATGAGTACAGTGAAGAATTCCAGGTAGAGGTAGGGGTTCACCAAGGATCAGGCCTCGGCCCCCTCTTGTTCATCATATCCCTTCAGACGATAATAGAGGAATTCAAGACAGGCTGCCCCTGGGAGCTCCTCTATGCTGATGACCTTGCTCTTATGGCTGAATCACTACCAGGACTAGAGAAGTTTCAGGTGTGGAAGCAAGGTCTGGAATCGAAGGGCCTTAGTGTGAACCTAGCAAAAAGCAAAATCTGGCTGATGCTGGTGTCAGGTCAATGGCACCTGTGCTGGTGGCACATAAAAAACACTCACTACATTCTCGGAGTGGTTGGCATTAGGAAGGGCATCCAACCATAGAACCTTGCCAAATCAGATCAGAGCCTTGTGCAGCTCCTTGGCTTCCAAGTTTTCAGTCAGACCATCCAACCCATGCCAGCATGGAAAGCAGACATTAAATAATGATGATGTTGATTGACTTTTTAATAATTATAAAGATATTACAGAGAAATGATGTTGTTGGTGCTAACTATTACATTGCAACCCATACTGCATTGCGATCGTAACCACTGTATGGTTCCAGATTTAAGTATAGTATGGTATATCTGGATTTAAGACAATAAATTTTCTTGAGTTGTTCAATAAGAACAACTAGTTTATCATAGTTTAAATTTATTTTTAAAATTTTCATCCTTTTATGTATTTTAAATTAAATGTTATTACTAAAAAGTTAATTGATGAGAATGGTTTTCCTCTAAATACAGGACTAATTTTTCTTCAGAAAAACTAAAAGAAAATCATAAAAAAAAAAAATACAATCAAAGCTTGCTGTTTCTATACCGGGTAAAGAACAAAAAAAAATATAAAAAAGAAAGCATTTTTACTTTCATTTTTTTAGATGATAAATTGTTTGTTTATTGGTTCTGGCATATCTGCTGTCTTTTGCTCATTCCGTTTGAATTTCTCTGTGTATTTTTAGAAAGAATAAACCCTTGTCTTCTAAAGCTATTGTTAACAATGAAATTTAAGAGATAAGAAAATATATTTGTCATGCATCTCGACAGACTGGTCATTAAGTTACCATTAATGTATTGCAAGCTGGATTCATTAATATATTGACTTTTACATCATCACAATTCTTTGGTTTCTGGTTTTATCCATTCAACATCACTGCATCAAATTATTTTGATAAAGTTTCAATTTCTTTTTTTTGTAGTTGTCAAACCTCATGATCACGAAATTTATAGATTTTCAAAGAATAGCAAGCATAACAAAACAACAACAACAATAGTCTTTATGTATCTGATTTTGTTACATTTTACTACACTTTGTTATATTTTGTTTGCACTTTAAACTTTTTCAGAGTTAAAAGAAATGAACTTGCTTTGAATTTAGACAAAAAGAATCTCGAATGGAACAAACAGTATTCCTTGAAATACGAGTGAGTTATTTTATCAATAGCTCATTTGAATTTTTACACAGATTTTTTTTTTTCTACTGACATGAATGTTGAAGAAAATGCATGTCTTTTTCAACTGTTGTATACCTGGAATAATTAGTGATTTCTATCAGAATTACAAGGTCTCAAATTTTATGGAGATGGTATTGTTGATTAAGACATTAAGACTGACCCCTGGTTTTTGACCAGTGCCATATTTTATTGACCCCAGAGAGAGAGAGAGAGAGAGAGAGAGAGAGAGAGACTGTTGTAACAGTGGTAGAACTGACAGAAGAGAGGTTACAGTTCATAGGAGGAGTGACTAATATAAAAGGGGCAGAATTGACAGGGGAAAGGACTCAGTTCAGAGTGGCTATGGCTTTTGTTGTTGTTCCAGTATAAGCAGCAGAGAGGATGCAGTTCAGAGGGGAAGTAACCATTGCAGTGAAAGGATGTTTATAACTCTTCAAAGTTGCCGAAGTAAAACATTATTTCAAGTTACCTTTATAAAGCAATACTACATTGCAAGTTACCTTCATCCAGTATTAAGATGTATATAAATAATTCCAGATTTAAATGTTTTTTTTTTTTAATATAAGAACTATTACACATGACATGCATTGAATATTTCATTGTAATTCTTTTAGGATACAAATCAAAATATATGAAACCAAAGAAAAGATCAAAGCGTTATGTAATGAGGTAAATTTTGAAATAAATTCTCAAATCTGTTTCTACCTGTTGCTTCATTCACATTGTTAGCACATTTAATAACAAAAATCTATCTTAGTTTGTTGCCAAATAATTATTTGATGCTTTGAAAATATATTTTATACAAACTCTGACATTTGTATGTTTATAAAATGTTTTCTAGATTGTTAAATACCAGGAAGAAATTCTAAAAATGAAAGAATCTCTAATTGAAGAACATGCAGCAGCTATTAAAGAAGCAAAAGAAATTTCCCCCAGTTTGGTAAGTACCATAACTGAAACAGAAATTTATAATTTATATATTCATGATATATATAAATTATGTTATGAAGGACATCACATTAGCAAGGGCATCCAGCTGTAGAAATAATGCTAAAGTGGACACTGACACATGACAGGGCCCATCAGATCCTGACAAACTGTCCAATCCATGCTAGCATGGAACTTGAATGTTAAATGATGATGATGATGATGATGATGATGATGATGATGATTTTTCTGATATATAATTTGAAATGATAAATAGTTTAAATAAACATCTCCAGTTTATAATATTTCTATTATTATCCTAATAATTTTTACTCAGTATGGAAAACAAAACTTTAACATTGACCAACTTCCTCCTTTCTGCTTCTCCCCTGGCTAAGTACACCTGTCTTCTAGCTTCCCTTCTAGCTTCCATCACTCTTCCAGTCCTGTTTCTTTGCTCTAATGGCCTTCTCTACAGCATCATTCCACCACTACATTAACCTAGGTCTGGTTGGAACGTTGCACCAGCTGTTAGTTTGGTCTATAGTACTCAGCAAGCTGACCCACAGGGATTCCCAATTGCCCTCTGTTACTAGTCTGTACTTCCTCCTCCTCATCATCAAATTTCTCAATTAGGGTGTCCCTAAGTCTATGATCATATGAATGATCCTTAATCTTCCAAATCCTACTTTTTCAGATTGGTCTGCTTCTTGGCATCCTTTTAGCTTGAATTCTAAAGTCACTAATGACTAGTCTATACTGGGGGGTACATTCTTCAGAGAACTCTTAATTTGCTTGGAAATAGGTGACAGTTAGGGAATTCAACTGTAAAAAATCTGCTTCAGTAAATTCCATCTGGCCCATGCAAATATGGAAAAGTGGAAGTTAAAACAATGATGATGATGATTTCATATATATATATATATATATAGTCAAATCGAACATTAAAAATTGAACATTGAAAATAACAAAACAACAATGATGTACACATGGACTGTATTAGTGCGACATTCAGTAAAAGTGGAAAAAAGAGTGGGTTTTTTACATTTTGAGCACAGCTCTTTGTCAGAAAGAGGAGAAAGGAAAGATGCAGAGAAGGAAAAAGTCCAGGAAAAGCACTTGTGAGGAATTATATACTCACCCATATACATACTTATACATTTATATGCATTTACAAAAGTATATATATATATATATATATATATATATATATATATATATATATATACATACGTATCTATTAAAAGATTTTTTTTGTGTATAATAGCATGAAATAAAGGTTATCGCTGATGAATGGAATTTGAAGAATTCACTTCTACTGGCGTAAGTTTAAACAGTGAATATTTTTTTCTCTGGATTTTGATGTCCGTCTCCAGGTAAGTGCTTCCTATTGTCATATAGAAGTGATAGTATGATGAGATTAACTACATTGATCATCATGCTAATAATTCATTTAAATATTGATTACTGCTGTAATCATATATTATGAGAACTAAGTTTTTCAGTGCAAAACAATAGTTAACATTATCAAATAACTAATATTGATTTAACCCTTTCGTTACTATATTTCTGACCAAAATACACCCCTCATGAGTTTCAATTAAATTCTAAAATAATCATGAATTTAGACTAGTCTCATTAAACACCTGTAACTTTTTTATTTATCAACATATTAATGTGATATTTGGAACATAATTAAAGAAAGGGTTCTTAATCAATTCTATTGCATAATTTTTGTCTCATAGTTCTCCACGTACTGGGGGGGGGGTACTTCTAGTGTCTCTCACATGTAAATATTGGTTCAGCTTCACGAATCGTACTCGTTCATAATACTGGAAATATATTCATCGCCAAAAGGTTCCTGATCGCTCCAGTAATTTGTTATTCTGGGTAACTGTCTAATATCCATGATAAT
The DNA here is from genome assembly GCF_001194135.2 of Octopus bimaculoides. Taxonomy (NCBI): domain Eukaryota; kingdom Metazoa; phylum Mollusca; class Cephalopoda; order Octopoda; family Octopodidae; genus Octopus; species Octopus bimaculoides. The sequence goes on from NC_068986.1 coordinate 1,054,234, forward strand.
ATTTATGGCAAAAAATGCCCGTATTTCATCTACAGTTGCAGGAAACTGCAATCTATCTCTTTTTTTCCCGGTTCGTTTACATTCTTCGTAACGGTTTGTTTCCGCAGTAATCAGTTGAAACAAGCTGAAACCACATACGTCGAATAGGCATACGTTTCCATCGTAATTCAGGCACAAAGAAGTTGTTTATCCTCTCAATAAAATGCTCAGATTTCACAGTAACAGCATTTCGATTATTGTCTTAGAAAAAGTAAGGACCAATGACAGCAGCGTCTCCAGCATTGCACTGTCACTATTCATTAGTGTACCTTGTGTATGAGGTGCATTCACCCAATATAAGATTGTGTTATGGGAGGAAACAGCCTGATTTCAGTGAATGTTGAAGTGGCACCGAAACTCACGCTGAACTGGTGTGACAGACTCATTATTCTTCACATAACTGTCATAGGCAAACACATGATGCTCTATTGTCCACGGCTTCACCTGAAAAGAAAAAGAATGCTAAGACTCCACAAACTGAATGCTACTTGTCAGACATATATCCCTCCCGCTGGGGCTGAGTAATAGACATTTCAAA
>NC_068986.1:1054820-1057811 GCF_001194135.2 Octopus bimaculoides
CTGTATGTCCTCAGACTGACCAGTGCCTTGTGAGTGAACTTTGTACACAGAAACTGTTTGGAAGCCTGTCATAAAAATGTACATATGCATGTATGTGTGTCTTTGTGCTTGTATTTGTACCCTCCTACTACTGGACAACTGATGTTGGGTTTTTTTATGTCTGTATAACAGTAATTTGTCATGTAGTACCTGCCTTCATATCTATGATTTTGTTGAACTATGGAGGCTATTTTAGCCATGTTACTATTACATAACAATGAATAGAACTATTTTAAATGCAAATTAATCTAAGAAAGTTTCTGCTTTCCTTGTAATGTTAAAATATATCTCTTAAATCCTATATTTTTACAGAGAACTTACAGGTTTTAAGATTGAACTAAACAGCCTTCTTGAAAAAACTGCCAGAGTAAAACAGGTTTGTTCCAGCTTTTTGTTTCTCTCCACTGCTCAGAACCTCAATAATTCTGTCTTCAATCATCTGAATATTTCTGCAGAAAACACCTGATCTCTACTCAGTTGGTCATTACCTTGCTAAGGGTTTTACCAATATCCCTTTTTTTTTGTGTATTAGATTAGCCTGAAATAAGGATCTGTGCCTGTAACCTTCACATATTCTTTGAATCCAGTAAGACTGGCAGTTAACATTCCTCTTGTTTGAACAATTGCAAGTCCATGGCTGTAGGAAAAATATGTGCAGGGAGGGATTTCCAGGACGATGTTCTGAGGAAAGAGACAGGGGCGTAGTTAGAAAAACATTGACAGTAACTTCAGAGTTTGGTCAGTTAATCCAAATTGGATTTTAAAACAATGATGATGATTATGAAGATGACGACGATGATGATAGTTGTGGTGATGGTGATGAGGATAATGATGATGATGGTGATGATGATGATGACAATGATGATGGTGTTGGTGGTGGTAGTTGTGGTGATGGGAATGAGGCTGATGATGATGATGTTGATTACTTTCAATATCAATATTAAATTTAAGTGTTCAGGATTACATTAATCTGTTGGCTTTAGAAAAATTAAATAACTTTGAAATGGTTTATATGTATTTACTAGTATTTAAACACATTCGATATTATATAAACATTTCGATATCGTTTTGATTTATTCCCTGTTTTTTTTTTTGTTTTTTTTTGCGTATTAACATTGGTTTATTGTATTTGATATTGCTTAAATGATGCTCAAAATCGTTTCAAAGTATTTGGTACTTTTTTTATATCTATTTGACATTCTTTAATGCATGATATATTTTAATACACTGAATGCATCTAATTTTGGTGTTTGTGTAGCAATCTGAGGATCTTATTAATAAGATTATCATCCAAAAGATAAATATTACTGATAGAAGCAATTATATAGAGAGTCAACAGAAGATCACAGAGGTTCATGCAAATACTCGGTAAGTGCTGCTATGTTTTACATTACAGAAAGAATTTTTCTTGAATTTAAGCAGATAGGTGTAGGCGTGGTCTCAGGCATAGTATCACTGCATGACAGTACCATATCAGTGCACACTTCTCTCTGACACAGTGCTCTATAACCTTCTTTCACTTGTGGCACACTTACATTCTTTTCACACTTCAGTGGCACACCAGTGTGCTGCAGCATGGCAGTTGCAGAGCACTACTCTAGCACACTGCATCTGATTCCTCTTATACCTAATTTTCTCTCAACACATTGCCATTCTCTCATTCATGCATACTGATGTTGCACATTCAGCAGAACATGCAACCTTCACTTCTATCTAGTCCTTGCATGTCCTCTGCATTCAGCTAATACCACATTACCATGTAATATAGCATTTCTGTTCAAATGCAATTTCATTCGATTTGTCTCTCTGATACAGAAACCTTTCATTATTAACAGAATTAATAGCTCCCTAAATTTTCTCTAGTCTTGTCTTACTTTGTGCTTTCAGAGCAACCCCACCACAGCTAATTACATCATCTAGGTCAGGGGTTCTCAACCAATTTTTATCTAGGGACCTTTTTTTATTACTATTTTGTTCCATTGGACTCTCATAACAATTTGATGTTTAAAAACTAGTTTTAGAGAAACTTCTTTCAAAATTTCTCTTTTCTTTTGGTTGGACTATTTAAAATGTTAGAGAAAGAAACTTAGTCATTTCTTACAATACATACCATTATATATATATATATCTAAAGCAAAATTTTTTCTAGGGTTCTTAAAGCACTATTGCAGATCCCCAGTTTACTATTTTGTTGCAGGGACCCCCAAAAGTCTTGTATGGACCCCAGTTGAGAACCACCGATCTAGGTAATAGAAGCTGTCTACTGTCTTTAGGTATACCTCTTGGGCTTTGGAGAAAATCTATTTTCTGTGTAGTCTTAGTGTTTACTGCACCTGTGCATGTGTCATATATGTGTGTGTGAGTGTATGCATATCATTAGTCAGTTTTATTTGAAGATTTGTTGCCAATGGAGAAAGAACCGGTTTCTAACCTCGATCCAAGGCTCCTTCACTGGAATTTCAACAACATCAACAAGGTATTTTTTGCATCTATGTGTGTTTAAGTGCAGTATTTGGAGTCAGTGCATGTGCAGATTTGTGTGTTTTGTTTGACGTATGTATTCAGACACATGTAGTTGCATGTCTAGACATGAACATGTATACTTAAATGATAAATTTCTGGCAAGTTTTACAAAAATTTACTGTTCCGGTGATGGATTGGATCCGTAGTCTTCTTCTCCTTTCTGGTTTTAAGAAGCTTAATTTCTCAAGATTGGTATTTATGCAGTGTGTGACATACATACATGCATGTATGCATGTATGTATGTATGTATGTATGTATGTATGTATGTATGTATGTGTGTATGTATATGTGTATGTATGTATGTGTGTATGTATGTATGTATGTATTTGTGTGTGTGTGTGTGTATACGTGTGCGTATGCATGTGTATGTGTTTGTGCATGTGAGTGTGTATGAGTGTGTGTGTGTGTGTGTGTGTGTGTGTGTGTGTG
>NC_068986.1:1057821-1062736 GCF_001194135.2 Octopus bimaculoides
TGTGTGTGTGTGTGTGTGTGTGTGTGTGTGTGTGTGTGTGTGTGGATGATATTGGTGTTGGTGATGGTAGTGGTAGTGCAGTTTTTATTTTATCATCTGACTCATCCAGTTCAACAACCACAAAAACTATGTAAAAATCTTCTTTGGACAGACACGAATTGCCAGATAGGTTAACCCTCGATGTGGCGTTAGGAGCTTGGAACTGATATTGAATCATTTAGAGTCATTTCCATTGGACAGAAAAGCCACTCTGTTAATTACTTCAATTATAATTCATCTAAATGAAATTGCATGTGTAACATACAGTGATAAAGTGAATATTCCAATTCAGTTGACATTTCTGACACCATGTTATAACCGTACATTGTACTTCACAAATGTTAATCAAGCGATACACACACATGTTCTGTTCTGAAGATGGCCATGGCAAACACATTTTATTGATGCTCTTCACTTATTGTGAATGTGTGTATCTATTATGGTGAGCTGGCAGAAGCATTAGAGTGTTGAAATGAATGCTTTGCAGTATTTCTTCTGGCTCATTCTGTGTTCAAATCTCACTGAGTTCAATATTGCCTTTCATCCTTCTGAGGTTGATAAAACGGAGCACTGGTCAAGTACTAGTATCAATGGTATTGATCAACTTTCTCCCCTCAAAAGTTGCTGGCTTTCTAAATTAGAAATCATTATAATAACAGATTTTCTGGCATACAAGTTAGACCAAAATTGGTTGATCATTGTACACAAAGATGACTTAGGAAGACCCCAGAATTTAATGTGAAATGCAGCAGAATTTTGGAAGAGAGTGATGAGGTTTGAATGTTTCCAATACATGTTTGCACTCTATACTATGTAGATATTTGTATGCTGGAAAATACTGTCTATATCAAAGGGAATACAACTAGTGTTGCAAGCATTTCTTCATTGTTGTAACCCATTCTGCATTGACAAAAGATTTCTAGTGTGTCTATCCATTTCATCAAGTTAATGTTTTATGTCCACAGAAGGAATGTTGCAGAACATTAAAACTGGTATTTATTTATTATTGACCTTTGTAAGAGATCCTTATTATTTTCCAAAGATTATTGTATAGCATGTTATATGCTAGAACATCTATATTACAGTACAGCGCAGGCTACTCGAATCCAAAAGATTGAAGAAAAATATGAAGAAAGCTTAAATGCAAAGAAATCATCGCTAATTAATGTAAGTATGTTTTATCATATTTGATCAATCTCAGTAATTGCCACTAAGATAGACTGTTATCTGGTGAAGATTGACAGCAGTAAATAACCATTGACCAAGAATTAATTGTTCACACTCGTTAATGTGATCCAGCAGAAAATATGCCCTGTTGACACTATCTTAGCTGCAGAGAGGAAGATATAAAATGACTTCAAATTGATTTGTTGGCAACGACTGTACTTGCAGGTATTCCTCTTGATACAAAGGTTATCATTCTACCATCTCGTGGATAGAAATGAATAACACTTAGCTTACAAACTGGCATTGGTTGTAATTGTTGAAGTATGATTGTCTAGTTTTAACAAAGAATCATTTTAACCCATAACGTTTTTAAATGATTATGAAGTAGAAAAAAAAACAAAAACTTCTAATCAAATTATTAGTGACCACTAGAAATGTAAGTATTCTGCTTTTCTCATTGAATTAATTCATGAATCTGTTTTTATGCATGCAATGCCCACTCATCTCAGTTTCTGTGGCAATAACTGGCAGAAAACAGTTGTGCCTTTGTAACTTTTGATAAAGAATCGTTACTACAAATAATTTTAAAAAATTAAATGATTTTTTTTTAGTGTGAAATATTTATCTTTAGCATAATACTTTCTATGAGAGGTGCTGGAAAGTTCCTGACTTTTAGGATATTGTGAAAAGCCTGGTTGGAGGCCCAAACTTCTGAGTTCTTTTACAGGGCTTAGAAAAACTGAATGACCCTTGCAATGAGTGTGTGAATTTGAGAAGGGGAATAGGCTGAATAAAATCATAATTCACTGATCTTCTGGTATTTTCTTTTACCCAAAGCCAGAAACTTTTCAGCATTCCCTCATAGAGATATAAACATATGAAATTATCAGCCGAGGGCATTATTGATGTAAAAGTTCTAATACTAGGCAAATATGTGTATTTTATGTCTCACAATATTGTTAAATGTTTCTCAAGGTAAAACTGAGAATAAACCAGGAGCGGTACAGAGCCAGCGAACAAAAGAAGAGTATACATCAACAGAGAAGAAGTATGTCATCAAAATGAGTTAATGCTAAACAAGACTTTATTAATGATATATAATCTCATGGTGAATTCATCTCTATAGCTTAATTGGGAAAAGTCAGAGAGCTGCCTGTATGAGTCAAAACAAGTATCATCTCTAATCCAGTACGATATGTTACCGATTATACTACTACATTCGGACTTTCAGCCATCCAAATTAGGCATCGCTGTCTGGTTGAGATGTTTGCTTCCCAACCACATGGTTTGGGGTTCAGTTTCATTGCATAACGTCTTGGACAAGTGCCTTCTGCTATATTCCTGGGCTGACCAAAGCCTGGTGAGTGAATTTGGAAGACAGAGACTGTAGAAATCCTGGTGTATATGTGTATGTGTGTGTGTATATATATATACACACATACACGCACACACACACACACACACACACCAGGCTTTTTACAGTCTCTGTCTTCCAAATTCACTCACCAGGCTTTGGTCAGCCCAGGAATATAGCAGAAGGCACTTGTCCAAGATGTTATGCAATGAAACTGAACCGCAAACCAGACTCCAGTCTGATTTGGCAGGGTTTCTACAACTGGATGCCTTTCTTAACACCAAACACTTTGTAATGTGTGCTAGGTGCTTTCATGTGGAACCCAACAGCCATATTTACGTGGCATCGCATGGGTGCTTGTAAGTGTGTGTGTGTGTGTGTGTGTTTGTATCTACTTGTCTTAACATTGCATGATTGTTGTAAATGAATGTCATTTATTTCCAATATTCTCTGGAAACATGTCTGATTATGAGGAAATGTTACCTTGCTTGGAAACAGGTAAGAATTGGAGACATGAAAGGTATCTGGTTGTAGAAAATCTGCCTTAGTGAACTCTTTCCACCCATACAAGCATGGTAATGTGGATGTTAAAATGATGGTGATGGCTACAGTGATGACACTGACAATGAATATGATGATGATGATGATGATAGTTAAACAGTTGTTTTGACATAACTGGTATCATGTTTGTCTGGACTACGGAAGATACAAAGTTCAAATCCTACATGCAGCTTTCCACTTTTTTTTTCATCTCAGAAGAGTTTAACTCACTTTTTTATGAGTTAGATTTTATGCTTGAATTTGCTTTGAAATACATTGTTAATATCAACTTATTTACACATTTCTTGATACTTCTATATTTATGCTCTAAATGAGTAAATGTTGCTTTATCGTTAACCATATAACTATGTGTCTTCTGTAATGAATCCATAAAAAATTATTACTCTCAACATAAACGTAGTCAATCTATTTATCAAAATCTAAAAAATATAAATTTGAATTAAAACATCTAATCATCACCATCATCGTCATCGTCATCATCGTCATCTTCATTGTTATTATCATTATTTAATGTGTGTTTTCCATGCTGGCATGGGTTGGACAGTTTGACTGGGGTTGGTTAGGCAGAAGACTGCACCACACTTCACTGTCTGTTTTGGAATGGTTTTTATGGCTGGATGCTCTTCCTAACACCAAACACACACTCGCTCTCTCTCTCTCTCTCACACACACACACACACGCATATGTATATCATCATCATCATCATTGTCAATTAATGTCTGTCTTCCATGTTGGCATGGGTTGAATGCTTTGACAAGATCTGGGGAGCTGAGGCACTGCACCAAGCCTCACTGTCTGCTTTGGAATGGTTTTTACTGAATACCCTTGCAGAGGGGACGTTTTATGTAGCATCAGCAGCAGCAAGGCCCCCACATAACTTGCAAGATGAAGATCCCTTAACTGAGAGGGGTAGGGGTGTTAAAGGAGGTGGTTTTGTGTCAGGTGATGAGCAGTTAAACTGTGACAGCTGGACAGAAACAGGTGTCTTGTTATAGAGGAGATGCATATTTGGAAGGGAGAGAGAGAGAGAGAGAGAGAGAGCAAGAGAGATGGTGGCTCTGTGCCAGGGCATACTCTCAAGATACAAGGATGTTAATATAAATGAAGTGAGAGAGGCTTGCTCAGGGTGTATGAGTAGGGAGTTGATGAAGGTGGGAAAAGGGTGGAGAGAATACAGTGAGTGATGAAACATGAGTATATAATGGAGTAATTGTTCGACTAGAGGTGGTGCTTCAGCATGGCCGCAGTCAAATGACAGAAACAAGTAAAAGAATAAAAGAATATATTTATATCTATTGTGGGAGAAACTGCTTTTGAAGACTCATACTGTTGTTCAGTGCTCAAAATGAGGAGTCGATAGGCAGCTGACAACTGATGAAGGGTCGTTCTTTATGTTATTTGTCCTGCTTTCTATTTGTTTCTCTCGTTTGCATATTCAACTCATTTGTTTCCATATTTCATGTTATTTACTGTTTGTGACATCCTGTACTCATATATATAAATATATATATATATATTTAAATTCAATAATAGGACGAATTCTTTTACAAGAATTTATCAAGTAGCTAACGTGAAAAAACCTCATAAGGGAAAAAATCCATCATTTATTCCCGAAATATATATTTATATATATATAAGGGCATTACTATACAATAATGCCTCACGCTATGAAGGACTCTAAGGTCAGACTACCATAAAAAACACATTTTTACCGTGCTTTTAATGGTAGTCTGACCTTAGAGTCCCTCATAGCGTGAGGCGTTATTGTATAGTAATGCCCTTATATAAATATA
>NC_068986.1:1062862-1082630 GCF_001194135.2 Octopus bimaculoides
TGTTATATATGTATGTGTGTGTTTGTGTGTCTGTGTTTGTCCCCCCAACATCGCTTGACAACCGATGCTGGTGTGTTTACGTCCCCGTAACTTAGCGGTTCGGCAAAAGAGACCGATAGAATAAGTACTAGGCTTACAAAGAATAAGTCCTGGGTCAATTTGCTCGACTAAAGGCGGTGCTCCAGCATGGCCGCAGTCAAATGACTGAAACAAGTAAAAGAGTAAAAGAGTAAAGAGTATATAGGTAGACAGGTAGACAAACAGACAGACAGACAGACAGATAGACAGATATAGATATATATGTATGCATATTATAAGGTGAATAAAATATAACTTAGGACCAAAATGCAATATTTGTTGATAGCAAGAGTTTAAAATAGTAAGTAGATTAATGAATGAAGATGTTTTCCTGTTTTTATTGTTTTCTATTTATTTTAGTTCGTAGGACATATTTATCTCACTCAAGTATTTCTGGGGAGGAACTTAAAATTAAGGAAAGCGAGTGAGTATTTTTAGATTTGTTGATGCTGTTGTTAGTTACAGATCATTTCTGATTGAGCATTTCTGTTTTGTTTTCCTTGACTTCTCTTCTCCTTTTACTAACTCCATGCATACAACACATTCAGTTTTTGCATTCACTCACACTTGTATACTGCTGTACTTTGATAAAACCTGTCAACACTTACCTTCGTTCATTTGACACATGACTGTTTGTTCAATATCCATTTCCACTCTCTGTTCTCCTCTACTAAAAAACTACATGCTCATCATCATCATCATCTCATAGCCATGCTCCATGCTGACATGGGTTGGATGGTTTGATGGATCCTGTGGGTCCAGGGTCTGCATCGAGCATCTGTGTTTTCTTTGGCATAGTTTCTACATCCGGATGCCCTTCCTACACTGCTTTATCCAGCATCTTCCTGGGTCTCCTGCCTCCAAAGGCAAATGCTGCTACAGCTTGGTACCAATAACGTCACAACTCATTTCTACAGCTGAGCAAACTCAAACAATGTGAAATAAAATGTCTTGTCCAAGAATGCAACATGCATCCCAGTCCGGGTATCAAACTCACTACCACATGGTGGTGTTAAAGTTTACCACCCATGTAGGTCAAGACAGGATTTGAACTCAGAATGCAAGGAGCTGGAACAAATACTGTAAAGCATCTGATTTTCTTAGGGTTCCAGTGGAGTCCGTCATCCCAAATTAGTATTTCTTCACTGATCTCAAAAGGAATAGAAGCAAAGTCGACTTTAACAGCATTTGCACTCTGTTCAGATAAACTCACAACAAACACGAAGACGCATTCTTCTATCCAATGCACAAACAACTCTGTTAATTCCAAGCCTTGATTATCATCATCATCATCGTTTAACGTCCGCTTTCCATGCTAGCATGGGTTGGACGATTTGACTGAGGACTGGTGAAACCGGATGGCAACACCAGCCTCCAATCTGATTGAACATTATTGATAATTCAAACATATTTTGAAATTTTTTTTTAATCCTAACCTCATTTTAGATTAAAAAAAAAAAAAAGAAAACTTATTTAGCTATCATTGTGCTGATCTTCAATCTTATCATCCTTTAATCATCTGATCAGATAACTTGCGTAAATCAATGCAACACTTCCACGCCAGATGTTCCAATTGAGCGATGAGGCATGAATGTCTAGCTTGGGTTTTAATCACATTGGTCTTTTCCCAGCTGAAATATCTCATCTGCACAAAACCAAAAATATAGACGATAGTTGTAGTTCACTAACGGAACTGGTTAATCCTGGCCATTTTTGTTTGTTCTCCATTCATCTGTTCAGCATCCAGTGATATTTGCCCATTGATTCAATAAGTTCATTTGCGAAAACAGTCACTTCCACCATGCAGCATCCTATGATTTTAGCATACCCTGCTTGGGTAGATACATGCTATTTAACCATAGTTGGGATATTGACTAGTGTTTATTACTCCAGGTCAGAGTAAACCTAGAAACAATAGTGCCTAAGAGGTGGTTCCACATTCCTCAAATTCTGAAACTCCTGAACCAGGACCCCACTACCAGATGTAGCTTAAAGTCTTATCCAGAATATTTCAACCTTATAATCCTTACCATACTATGGTCATTACCTCCTCACTATTATCATTATAACAATAATGATGGCCACAACTATTCTAATTGTCACTATTGCTATTACTAACATAGTAACCACTATAAACTTGACAGGAATTATAATTTTTATCACAACCAGTGTAATGACATTTATTTTCAATTAAGGAATAAAAAAGAAGAAGCTCACTAATTGCTTAAGATTGTATCCTATTGTTTTAAATTAACACCGATTTCTGTGGCAGACTGGAAGATCTTAAAGCTCAGTTGGAGAGAATAAGAGCAAAGAAAGTTGAGCTTCTAGATTTACTTAATGAATTGGAAATAAGATTGCGGACGTTAAAAGAGGATTGTCTGTAAGTAGCATTTGATATTTCTTAATTTTATGTAAAAATTATGAGAAAATAAAGCAGAAATATATTCTTTAGGTTCCACATTTATTTATAGAAATTACATTGAAATAATGGAAACAGTAATCTTACTCAATAAATTTTCACTCTTAATATATTTAACAATTTTATGATGGCGAGCTGGCAGAAAGGTTGACTTTGCTTTTCATCCTTTCAGAGTTGATAAAATAAGTACCAGTTAAGTGTTTGGGGGTCAAGGTAATTGACTTAACCCTTCCCCCAAACTTGCTGCCAAAATTTCTAACCAATATATTTAACCATTTTGGTAAAATTCCTCCTAAATAAATTTTAGGTAATTCTTGTACAGACATGATTTTGTGGTGAAGATTTTTGTTTTGCAATCACTTGTGTTCAGGTTTGATAAAATGATCTCATCATCATCGTTTAACGTCCGCTTTCCATGCTAGCATGGGTTGGACGATTTGCCTGAGGACTGGTGAACCAGATGGCTACACCAGGCTCTGATCTCAAGTCTGATAATATGATAAAAAGAACCTCTCTTTGCTCTCACTTGTCTCAACAACCTGCAATGAGGTCATCGCTACTCTCTTTCTCCTGATTAAACCACAGAGAAAAAGAAAAGAAAAAAAGCCCAAATCTTTGTTCAACTTTAAGAAAAGATATTGGTTTCAAATTTTGGTACAACACCAGTAATTTCAGAGAGGAATAAGTCAATTACATTGACCCCAGTGCTCAACCTGTACTTATTTTATTGACCCCGAAAGGATGAAAGGCAAAGTTGACCCTGGCGGAATTTGAACTCTGAATGTAAAGTTGGAAGAAATACCACAAAGCATTTTTGTTCTGGGGCGGTAACAATTCTGTCAGCACACTGCCTTACTTTACAAAAAGATATTACATGTGATATTTTGTTTCTATTGCTACAGTAATGACTGTATTTCAAGCTTCATAATTATCTTACTATATTTTATACCATGTGTATCCATGTGTATCTTAAGACACAAAAGGATTGGTGGCAAGAAAGACATCTGGATAGAATATTGTTTTTGAAGAACTGTCAACCCATGCTAACATGGAAAAGTGCGATGACACTACTGCTTGCTGGTATCGATGTTTATTCTATGACATGAATTATCATAAGACTAAATCTCAATTACAGTTAATTATAAATCCAAATCCAAATGAAAATAACTGAAATAGGTTATATGTACTTTTGAAATTACCTTTCTGGTAAAGGTGTAGAGAATAGATAAAAAGTTGTGGAGAACAGATATCATGAGAGATAATATTATTGATCTGTAGTGATAGAAATTAAACTTTAAAGAAGGCAGCAAAGAAAATGGCTTTATGTATTCTGGAAGGATATGTGCTGAGCCTTATTTCTGGCATTGAATTAAAAGAGAATGTATTCTGTGGTGTTTGTTCTGTTATGTCATAGAATCAAAGATTATATTTTGGACTTGTTCTGGACACAAGATCTACTTACATTTTATGTTAAAGTTGATATTATTTCATATACAATTAAATTCCAAGTTAATTAGTTTACTTTTTGTTTGTTTTAATCTTCAGAAAGAGAGTTGAAGAATTGGAGGATTTTATTAACGAATACACTGAAAGACTAGCATTACTAGAAGAGAGTGTGTAAGTCATTTAGTTGTAAGAAAATATGATTTCAGATGTGGACCTTAAGTAACAAATTTTGAGGGGAGGGTGGGGTGCACAGTTACAACTGTATCAATCCATGCCTTTGATTGGTATTTATTTAAAAATGAAAAGTAGTTAACCCCTAAGAAATTTGAACTCAGAACATAAATGGAGGAAACACAAAACTGGATAATATTCTGTCTGGTGCTGCACTAATTCTGCCAGTACCTTGCTTTTAACACTTTAATACAGAAAATCATGATGTTGCAGAAGATAAGTGTGTCAGCATGGATGATGGTTCACATGCTGTTAGTGATTCTGCAAAGAAAGAGGCCTGGAAATACTGTTATGAAAGGCTGCTGAATGTTGAGAATGCATGGGAAGAGAATCTGTCTAATGCGAACTCAACTGAGGGACCAGCGATCCGAATTGACAGTAGCTTTGGTAGATAAAGTAATTAAGGATATGAAGACAGTGAAAGTCCTCGGCCCATCAGGAATCACTACTGAGATGCTTAAAATATCTGGTGGAGTGGGATATGGCCTAGTCAGGTTGTCCACGAAGGAGTCATACCCAATAACTGGTGTAATACTGCTACAAAGTTCAAGCAGTCAACTGCTACGAAGTTCAAGATGAATCCTAAGACAGCCTCTCCCTCAGAGTGAAAGGCAGACTGTATGATGCCTGTGTATGTACAGCTATGCTACATAGCAGTGAAACAAAGGCTGTGACTACATTAGACTTGCAAAGGCTTGAAAGAAATGAAGCCAGCATGTTTTGCTGGACGGGTAATGTCAGTGTGCACATATGAAAGAGTGTAAATGATTTAAGAGGAAAACTGGGTATATGAGGCAACAGATACTGTGTGCAAGAGAGGAGACTGCACTAGTATGGTCTTGTGATTGATATGGATGAGGACAGCTGCTTACAAAAGTACCAATCTCTAATTATGGAGGGAACCTGTGGAAGAGGTAGCCTCAAGAACACATGGGATAAAGAGGCAAGAAAGGATCTTGAGATGCTGGGCCTTATTGAGGAAATGACAAGGGACTGAGAGTTCTGGTGATTTGCTGTACTTGAGTAGACATGTCAAGCTTTGTAAAACCGTGGCCATCCATACATACAGGCATGCCTTTGTGGCTGTGCTTCAACTCCCTCTCCCAGCTGAGAGGTCTTTGTCTGGCAGATGCTGGCACCATGTAAATTGCACTTGTGTCAGTGACATGGAGAATGCAGTCATGCTAGTGGCATGTAGAAAGCGTCCACCACACTCTTTAAAGTGGTTGGAACCTATAGAATAAGAACCAGGCTTAAAAAATAAGTACTGGTGTTGATTTGTTTGACTAAATCCTTCATGGCTGCAGTCCAATAACTGAAACAAGAGAAAAATAAAAGATAAGCTAGCAATTGTTTATAATCTTTATTAAGTCTCTTTTTTAATATCAATTCCTCCCACCACCTGCATATCCAATCTTCCTTCTCCCGAATGTTGATCCTCCAAAATTCCCTATCAGCCCATGTTTTATCTGCAATCATCAACTTGTAACTATTCAAGATAAACATTAACCTCATAGAACTCAATAGTTATTTAGGGCCTTCACCTGTCCTGAAGGACTTGTGAGTTCAACCTCTTCTGCTAGATTAAATCAATTCCTTCTTTCCATCTTTTCCATAAACTATTCCTGAGAGGGTTGTGAGGCACCCCTTCCATAGAGTACTCTCAGAAGCAACCACCATTACACTTTTTGGCTCAATTCCCAAACATGACCAAATGATGTTATAAATATTATCCAATCACATAATTCTTGGTTTACCCCTAGGTCTCCTGTTGATTGGCTCAACTTGAAGAGTTTGTCTTGCAATTCTTTCCTATGACATTCTAACCATATGTCTGTAGTACTGTGGTCTCTCTGTGTAGAAGTAGTAGCTCGATCTGGAGAGACTCTCTGACCTCTGACCTATGCACCTTGTCAAGAGAACCTGAAATCACATGGTTGTAATGCAAGCTTCTTAACCACATTAAGAAATGTCCTTACATGTTGTCGTTTAATCATAAGGTCATCTCTAATTGAGCAGACCTACATTATTTAAAAAAAAGAAAACAAAATATTCTTATGATTTGTATGTCTACAATATTTAGAACAAACTCTTATTTCAGACAATCACTTGAAGATAAGAAAAGGGATTTAGCATTGGAATTAAGGCTGCTGCATGAACATCAAGAATATTTTCGAAAATCTTTACAAGCAGAAGCAGACAGAAGATTGCAATATTACAGAGAAAACAAACTCAAAGTAAGATTTTTTTAAAGACATGCTCATAAAAATAACCAAGTCCTAACTAGAGCTATCTCCAGTTAATGTTAGTTGACACTTCCTTGGTCTACTCATGCTTCTTTCTGTCTACAGTTACCTGCCAATAATATCTAATTCTATTGATTAACAGTACTCTATTTTATGTAGGTGCAGTATGACCAGATGGCTTAGAAGTATGCTTTACAATTGTGAGGCTAGGGTTCCAATTCTGCTGGTTGACTTCTTGGGCAAGTGTCATTTCCCATATAACCTTGAGTTGACTCCCACCTTGTAAGTGAAATTTTTTACATGGAACAGGAGGGAGAGGGTGAGACCAGTGGTACTCAGGCTCTTAACCTGTTAGATTTTCCTCTTTCAATAATCAAATATGAACGTTTCTTTTGACTCAATTCCATTCTTATGTCTGCTGAAAATGTTATTAATTCCAGCTGTTTTTTGGCATTGTTAACATTTTTAGCATAAATCTTGAGATCATCTACAAAGAAATTATGGATTACATTAATATCTCTAGCAGTTGCAGACCCTAGCATGTAGCCATTAAATTTTTGTAGCAGGAATGATAATGGATTTAACACTAAAATGAATAAAATTACAGAAAGTCTATCTGCTTAGAATATTCCCTTTGAAATATTTATAATATTAGAGGCAATCGTTATGCTCTCAGTTCTAACTAAGTTACCTCACTCGAATGATTTTCTTACGTGCCACCAGCACAAGTGCTAGAAGGCAACGCTGGTAACGATTACGCTCAAATGGTGCTATTTACGGGCCACTAGCATAGAAGCCAGACAGCTGCACTGTTATTCTATTTACATTTATTTGTAGTAAAAATTTGATCCTGTCTCTTTCACATTATTGTCACCCTTTTTATGTTAACCAAAAGAAAGAAGTATATTCTTTGTTTATATATAACATGCAGTTATATTATGAAATACTGTTACATACAAAATGAAAGTGAAAAGGAAGCAAGCTGATATACAGATATATGTAATAGCAATGTAATCTTAGCATTACTTTAGTATTACCTATGTTAAAGTAATGTGTATACATTATTTTAACTAACCCTAACCCTATAAATATTCTTCAGATAGTGTAAGTTCTGATTATATCCGAATTTCTTGTGAAAAAATGTTTTGGGGAGAATGGGGAGAAAAGATTCAGAAAATTCACACAGGTCTGCTTTGTTTCCTCATAACGTTCATAAAAATGGGTACTATGAAATGAAAGTTTTAACGAATGCCTTTCAGAGTGTGCAGGTTCCAATTATATTGGAATTTATTCTGGAAATAAGAATTGGTAGGATGGCACACATACATATTGACACACATCACATATTTGGGAAAATTACTATTTGCAAATTTCTCAATGAAAAATATTCAGCAACAGTACTCTAGAGTGAAGATTATTTGTCAACATAACATGGCAGTCCTGGTTTAGGATGTATGTTGCTGACACAGATCATATTGAATAGCTAGCTGGAGACGATGTTTCCTGGGGCTAAATTACAGCAACATTCGTCCTAAATTAGGACTGCCATGTTATGTTGGCAAATAATCTTCAATCACATATTTTTTTGAAAAAAATTATTTCACAACAAAATATGTAATATCGGAATCTACATCGTCTGAAGTGTAGCTGTAGAAAATTTCATTTGAAAAATATCCACTTTTCTTAAAGTTATGAAGAAAGAAAGTCATTGGGACACATATATGTAGGTAAGCTGAAGCTAACTTTGACCAGGACACTTGGTTACATCATTACTTGGGAATGTAGGGGGTAGTAAAACTTTGAAGAACACATTGAGGCAAGTGAAATCGAAATCAAACTAAATTTGTAGACTGGCACCCATGCCAATGTCTCTTTCATTGAACACTAAACTTGGCTTGCGAAGACCTGTTGGGGCAAGCGAAAGCAAAATCGTGATGGCACCTGTACCAGTGGAGCACTAAGAGCACCGTCCGTGCCAGTGGCACGTGAAAAGATGTTCGAGTGAGATCGTTGCCAGTGCCGCTGGACTGGCTCCTGTGCAGGTGGCATGTAAAATACACCATTTCGAGCATGGCCGTTGCCAGTACCTCCTGACTGGTCTTCGTGCCGGTGGCACGTAAAAGCACCCACTACACTCTCGGAGTGGTTGGTGTTAGGAAGAGCATCCAGCTGTAGAAACTCTACCAAATCAGATTGGAGCCTGGTGTAGCCATCTGGTTCACCAGTCCTCAGTCAAATCGTCCAATCTATGCTAGCATGGAAAGTGGACGTTAAACGGTGATGATGATGATGATGATTGTAGATAATCCTTTCATTTACATTTCTGGTTTTTGAAGGAAACATGCACACACACTCACACACTCACACACACACACACACAAACATACATACATCCATGTGTACGATGATCAGCTTGCAGTTCCTGTCTGCTAAATCTGTTCACAAGCTTTTTTAATTGGCCTGAAATTTTAGTAGAAGATACATGTCCAGGGTGCCTCACAGTGAGACTGAACCCAAGACCACATGGTTGTGAAGCAAACTTCTTAACCACACAGCTGTGCCCAACACCTATGGCATATTTTTCAAATGGGTGGCCATCACCTAATAAAACTCATGTCTATTCTAAAGAAAACTGCAGAATGTTGATGCAATGTGAAATGTTAAGCGTTCACCGAAATGGACAAGGTGATGGTTGTATGTCAGGAAGAGATAAAAGAAAGAATTAGCAGTTTTCAACAAATGATAGAATTTATAGGTTTAAGAAAGAGCTGTCTCATTATGAGAAAGCCTAATTAGGTTCAATTAATTTGTCTGGAACCTAACCATAAGCAATAGGAAGTGAACTGACCTAGAAATTTGTGTTGCATAATTTATCAAAGCCTTTGCTAATATTGATTTGACAGTCTTGCAGACTTTTATGCAGTTAAAGACTTTTGCTGTGATACAGGAAAATAAATGTTCAAAACTTATTGAAGCCATATTGATATCAACTATGAGAGGAATATAATTCAAATTGCAGGAGGCAATATTTTGTAATTGAATTCATTATGTTGAACAGTTTGGTGATAAAAATATAATGATAATAATTTATTTTTATAATTTTGGGACCTTTACAGGCTCTCTCAGACTGATGTGATTGATGGGAATGTTGTTGATGTGGCTGATGTGATTAATGTTGTTCATGTTGTTGATTAGGCTGACATCATTGCTTTTGTTGATATGATTGATGTGGTTAATGTGATTGATTATTAAATTTAAATAAAAAAGAAGTCAGAGAGATGTTCAACTAGATTGTCTTGTAATTCATTGTTTACGCTTAAAGGATTAATTCTTAAAATGAAAACTGAAGACTATACTAAGATTCAAATCTCACATTTTAGGTTTGAGTTTAAGAATATAGAAAACATAGTTCACAAGGGGGGAATTAGTGACAGGGTGATGTTTCTAAATTTCCAAATTTCTAATTACATCTTCAGGCTAGACGGATTCAACAGGAAGCCCTTAGTATGAATGCACTTATCGACAAGTTAGGAGAAGAAATAAAGATGATTAAAATCGAATTTAAAAAGACACTTAAAGCATCAGAGGAACAAATTAAAGAACAACAGGTAAGTAAATGAACCTGATTTAAACAACGGAATAGTGGCTGCCCGTATGTGAATATTGTAGGATGTTAAATCTAAATAGTCTCATCATAACAGGTAGAGAACAAAAAACAAATCAAATATAAAAACAGTTGGGTCATTAGCAATTCATTTCTTTTGCAAGGGAGAAAATCATCTTGTTCAATGAGGTAAGTTTGTTCAGCAGATTGGGTAGCTGTAACAAAGCTTTTCCATTCTTCTTGAAAAAGTTTTGCCTTGATGTCAAGATTTTGACGGTTTTAAATATTACCTGGGCAGATTTCCTCTACAGTCCAGTCCAATATCCCAAATGTTGGCACCATTACTTTACAGTAAAAGCATTATGGGATATTATTTTGTTGTAAGAAGAAAGCTCTAGCAGATAAATAATATAAAAATCTGGTGTAAAACATTTCTGTAACTTTTAGTTCACAGCACTTTTGTGTGATATATTTTTGTCACTTAAGAGGCATTAATAGCATTTATTGATAAACAAAGGAGATAAGAGATAAACCTAATCTGAGGAGATGGATTGGCAGGTTCTCTGTTGTATAAACAGCATCAGGGTCACTTAACAACTGAAAGATACAGGATTCAAATCCTGTCAGTGAGTCATTTGTTCTTTTCTGATCCCTAAATTTATGCCGTTAATGTTACATATGTGTGTGACTGTGCATGCACCTGTGTGCATGCGCACATACGCATGCACACACACACACACACACACACACAAACAATATATATCATTTTGTTTTGGGATTTGGTTTGCAAGATTCTTTATGTGAGTTCGTGTGTTGAAGCATATTCTGTTGTGTCTGGGGAGAATCATTCTCCTTTTGTGCCTTATAATTTAACACACTCACCGGTGAAATTTCCACTTATTCCTTATTTTTATTTTCCTAAAATTTTTGTTGCGTCTTGCAACCTTTTCAATAGAGTCAAGATGCAACGAAAATTTTAGGAAAATAAAAATAAGGAATAAGTGGAAATTTCACCGGTGAGTGTGTTAAATTATAACGCACAAAAGGAGAATGACTCTCCCCAGACACAACAGAATATATATCATATTTTATCATATATTAAATGCAGGCTGGTGTTGATCAAGTTGAAGAGAACAAAGCACGAATAACGAAGGTTGTATTGAAACGAATTCCTAATTTCAAACGCCTCCAGGTCAAACACTATAAAGTAGAAAAAATATATAACACAGAAACAAAAATGTTTTCATGTAAGTAGGAATTTCTGCCCACTTTTCATGCAACAATCAAAACAATTCATCTTTAGATTTAGATTTCTGTCAAGTTTTTCGTATAGCTCTATCTAGTATGCGCCAAGGATTTTCAATTGGGTTCATGTCAGGAGATTCGCTTGGCCAAGGAAGCTTTTTGATCCCATTTTTAGTCAGCCATTCTTGATTCCTTTTCACTGTGTGGCATGGAGCCCCATCATGAATAAAAACTCATTTTTTGTTATGTTATCGGGTGAATACATCGGAAGTAGTCCGTGCATAAGTATTTTGATGTATTTTTCAAAGTTTATGGTTCCAACTCATTCGATTAGCTCAGAAGTACCATTACTGTTGACAGTTCCATATACCATTACAGAGATACCACCATGTTTCACAGTTGGTTGGAGTCGTTTCAAATCAAATTCTTGATTGGGAAGCCTCCAGACCCAAACACGTCCACTGTCTGAAAATAATGCAAATCTGGATTCATCTGAGAAAATCACTCTATCCCAAAATGAACTGGATTTTTATGACATCTCCTTAGCCCATTTCTTTCTTTTCATGATATTAATTGGTTGAAGGAGAGGTTTTCTTCTAATTGGTCATCCATAATACCCAAGCTTATGCAGATATGTAACACATGTTCTTGGACTAACTTCTAGCTGTTTTGCAATGTCAGAAGCCTTAGAACGGAGTTCGTTTTCCACAATTCTCTTCAAACGGTGAAGCTTCCTTTCCGAGGGCCCAGGTCAGCTGAGACGAGAATCTGTTGATTCGTTTCCTTTGCTTTTGAATTGCACCATAATTCTATTAACAGTAGCAAGAGGAATTTGAAGATTTTCGGCAATTTTCCGTTGGTTAAGACCAGCCTCAGATTGCCCAACAATACGACCTCGTTGAAAATCTGACAGCTCTGCTGAATTTTTTTGTGCATGGCATGGTTACTCTTTGCAAATGTTTAATATAATGGCACCTGGAATGAAAAATAATAATTACATTGTAAATTCTACACCGCTGAAAACATATTAAGATGCTTAGATCAGAAATTTTGAAAATTAAGGTGTTTATTTACTTCCTGCATGTCTGTGTATGTATGTACCTACCTACCTACATACTTACATACATACTCACCCACCTATCCACTCTCCTCCTCATCGTCTTCTTTCTCATCATTGTCATCCTCGTCCTTCTTGTCTTCTTCCTCTTTGTCATCATTGTCATCATGTCATCATCATCATCATCATCATCATCATCATCATCATCATTTTAATGTCCACTTTTCCAAGTTGATGATATATGAAGAGTTTCAATAAAGTTTCTGTCTATTAAAATTTCAACCATAAAGTACTGGTTAACTGAAGCCTATAGAAGAAAACACTTTCCCAAGGTGCCATGCAGAGGAATGAAACTAGAGGCCATGTGAAAGCCTTCTTAGTTTAGATAATTCTACATTTGCCTGTCAAAGTTAAGTTTCTTGTTTCTCTTGTAGACATAAATCAGAAAGAAGCAATTATAGATGATGAAGTAAGATTTGCCACAAAAAATCTTGAAAGTAGAAAAAAGAAATTGGTATTTACTTTATTTTAAATATTCTTCTCTTCATAGTTGTGTGACTTAGCAAATCGTATACATGTCTGTCTACTTTTATTTGATTTTGTCAATGTGTTATTGTTGTTGTTGTTCACTCTCATATCTCATCAAAGACACTCCAACGCTGACCATTTTCCCTTTTTTTCCCCAGTAAGGAATCTTAGGCCTTATTAATCAATGTATTCTTTTCTAAGATGGTCGGGTGTAACTTGAAGTAATTTGTGGCTGTTATTTCTAGCAGGTCAAGCAGCCATGTAGAGGTTTTCTTATTGATTTGTTGTACCTCTACCAAATTCCACTTGCAAGGCATTGATCAACCTGAAACTACTGTAGAAGCCATAGCGTAACTAGAGTCCGTGCCCCCCCTGCCCGTCCCCACATATACAGACTTATACAGCAGGTCTAAGAATGTCCCCTATCAATAAAAACATCACCAGGGACAGACTCCTCCTCCTCCTCCTCCACTACTGTGTAGAAGACAACTCACAACAGGATCGACACCAGAAACATGTGGCTGGAAACTTTTCACCCACGGCTTTGCCTGCTTCTGTTTATATCAAAGTGTTTGTGTGTGAGAGAGTTCATGTGACTTTCTTTTATTCTTTTACTTGTTTCAGTCATTTGACTGTGGCCATGCTGGAGCACCGCCTTTTGTAGTCGAACAAATCGACCCCAGGACTTATTCTTTTGTAAGCCTAGTACTTATTCTACCGGTCTCTTTTGCTGAACCGCTAAGTTACAGGGACATAAACACACCAACATCGGTTGTCAAGCGATGGTGAGGGGACAAACACACACACACACAAACACACACACACACACACACACACACACATACACACACACATATACGATGGGCTTTTTTCAGTTTCCATCTACCAAATTCACTTGCAAGGCTTTGGTTTGCCTGAGGCTATAGTAGAAGATACTTGCTCAAGGTGCCATGCCGTGGGGCTGAACCTGGAACCATGTGGTTGGTAAGCAAGTTATTTACCACACAGCCACTCCTGCACCTATGACTGTATGAATTTGTGGCTTTGTTTGCTGTGTGTATTTTATGAATGAATCTAGATTAACCCTTTAGCATTCAAGCTTGTTCTGTTAAATGTATTGCTTGTTTATTCACATTGTTTTGAGTTAATCCCACATTCTCTCATTGATCAAGATTTCAATGATGTGATTGCTTCTTTTTAGAATGACATTGTAATGTAGGTGTGGACAGCCAGATCTGGCTGGTTTGAACATAAGACAGGTAGAATATTTCGGCTGGACATGGCCAGTTTAAATACTAAAAGGTTAAAATTTACTTGGTTGTTGTTGTTGTTTTTAGTGTTAGCATAAAGGCTTCCTCATTGGCTCGGATTCTCTTCTCATAAAATGTATCTTGATGAACTTTCATATTTTAAGCATAACTAACCAAATTTTAACCATTGAATTCCATTCACAAGGCTTTGATTGACCTGAATCTTTGGTAGAAGACATTTGCCCAGTATTGTGCTGTGGGACACAAGTGGGTCTTTAAGCTAAATCTTTGGTGACAAAACATTGCTAAAAAATTATTCTTATTGCCAACTAATTTGTAGGGAATGAGTACAGTTGATTGAATTGCCCTGTGTTTTGTTGAGAAAATACAAAGTTGACTCTTTTATAGGCTTTGAATTAAGAAATGGAAGAAAAAATATTGCGACTGAAGTCAGAATTAAAATTTAAAATGTTTTTAATTTCATTCAAATACAGTAATGCTTTTTGTTGGGCCCTCTGCCAATTCTGCCATCTGTTGCCCTTTTTAACAAGAATAATATATTTCAGAATCATGAAATACTAGGTTTTGTTACATTTTCTATTTGTTTGAGAGTTAAAGTGTTGCCTTCATTGCATAGATTATGATTAAGAAGAGATGATGTTAATGCTCTGATTTTTTCTTATTTGTTCAGGCTCAATGGAATGCAAGAATTGAAAGTAACCGTAGGGCTTATATTAAAGCTTTAATTGTTAACGCTAACAAGATAGAATGTATTGAAGAGACTATATATGGCGAGTTAAATAAAATTCGTGCCATAATTTTAAACAATTGTCAACTTAAAGAGGCAAGTATTTGGAAGGAAGATTCATTAATTTTAACTTTGAGGCACAAACGTATTCTACTAACTTAAAATTTACCCTTGACAGTCTATAGAAAATTAGTCTAAAAAATTAATGATAGCATGAAACTGCAGATGATTGTGGTAGCAGTGGTCATGCTGTTATTGCTGATGGTGGTGATATTGGTAGCAGCAGCAACTACTAAATACTTAGGAAGTCTTTCAAATGCAAGAACTTATTGCTAACTACATTTGTGCATTTGCTACATACAAAGTTTCTCTTCTCAGTCAGCCTGGTTGTAATCCCGTTGCATCTCTTATGCACCCAAAACTTACATTTGATAAACAGCAGAATTTCTACCCTCTCCCTTTCTTCATATTGAGAATGACTATCTTCCTCGGGGACTGCAATATTTGATCACCATCATCAACTAACCAGGTGAGGGATGAACTCCACTTCACTAACCGATCCTTGATTTGCTACAGAAGAACGGTGAAAGGTTTTTCTTCTTCAGACACTATGTATAACCAGATAATCTTTATGTACAGCCACATTGAATAATAAAAGCATAAAATTATTGTATTCTTGTATGTCAATGATCTGGTTCCCATAGTTTAATTGGTCAAAGATTTTAGAAAAAAATTCCAAACATAGAATCAAGATGCCTGAAAGTAAACCTAGTAAAGGATACAGTTTTAGTTAACTGGTAAGAAGACAGATCTCTAGTGCCACTAAGAAAATGGCCATGCTCCGTAAGCTGAAAAGGAGTAAATAGAAATTCTGTTCAGTGGACCGATTGTAAAGTATGGGTGTGCAAAATGGAAAATGGGATCAGAGGCAAGCTGACAAAGAAAACAGATTTCATATGTAGGAAAAGACACAGTAATTAACAGTAAGTGTACTCATGAAATGAATTCTTAAATGGAAAGCTTCCTTGGAGTTGTTGATTAAGTGACATAATTAGCAGTAACGATGGAAGAGATGGGGGACGCGAGGTGGTGGTGAGTGAAATGCGTAATTTAAAAAAAAACTTTTTCCTTTTATTACTTTGCTCATCTATAACACTTTTACATGATCAGTTGAAAGGAAAGGTGAAAGAGAAAGGAAAGAGAAAAAGAGGGTAAGATGAAGAGAGAGAGAGAGAGAGAGAGAGAGAGAGAGAGAGAGAGAGAGAGAGAGAGAGAGAGAGAGAGGAGTGCTGTGTATTGAGTCTATAAAATTGTGCATAAAGTAGATAAAGCATATCTGTAAAGTGCATTAAGTAATCCCCGTATTTCAGTTTGCTTCCCTTTTCGATGGCCAGCAGGTGAGTGACTCTCTTTTGATCCGGACACAACACAGGCCACGCTTTCAGGATTTACGGATAAACTTTTCAGAAATAACCCAGATAAGTTTACCATTAGTTCCGTGAGATATTCACGGGTCCTGCTAGTTACTTATTATTGAGACCATCACTCCCAGTTGCTTACCATCTTCCATCTCCATTCCTATCCATCACTCTCTCCTTCATGTTACTCCCTCCTCTTTAACCCTAACAAGCCATGTTCCTGCTATAGTAGGAATAGCATAGATGTAATCTCTGCTGGATTTCCACTAAAGCAGTGATGAACAACATATGCAGAAAAAGAAGATAAGACGCTAAAACTAGACAACTGATCCCATTGCAGTTTTGTAGTCAAGTGTGTTTATGACTCATTGTTAAAGGCCTCATTCATAGCTTTTGTTTGTAATTGAAAAAAATGACTGATTTTGTGATGAAATGAGCATGTGATGTACCCAGCATTTTGTCTTGTAAACAAGCAAAGCCTAGACTCTTTGCAGTTGAGGAAATTATTGATGATATTTATTCTTTGGACAAAGTGTTTACACTTGTGCTAACACTAAGAGTGACTCAGACAATCAAACTGGTGAAAGTGATGAGGAAAGTAGCAATTCAGGTGAACAAATACAGTGTGATAGACCTATTATTGTCATTCTGAATCTTTTTGTGATTCTGTCCATTAGTTTGTCTGCAGTTGTTACTCTTGAGCAACTATTTATTTTTTGGCTCAGGAGCCCAAATGGAGGAGACACAGGGGCCCAGGTCTGAGAGGATTAAAGAGGACATTTACAGCCATCAATCCCTCTCACCCTCCATACTCCTTCCACTTCTATCACTCTGTTTCGCTCTCACCACTCTCCATATCCATCATGTCACTTATGCTGTTTCTATTCAACCTTCTTACCAACAATTGTTATGTAGCAGTCTGTCACTCCCCGACACTAGTATCTATCATCCTGTTGCTCACATCACTCTCATTCTTCCATTCTTCCACTCTTTTGCTTGGGCCCTTTTCCCACCCAGTTATGTGATAAAAATAAAACAAATGTATGGATGTAATAAAGAAAAATGTGAGCTCTTTTTAGTCTTGCCAAGTATGAGACAATCCTTTGAAAGAGGTAAATGAATGAATGGAAAGAAGTGAGGGTTGAGAGAATTGTTTAGCATTGTCAGGGAGACAACATAACCTTCCTTGTGATGGTGTCATGGTAGAATATATCCAGAACACACTGTAAAGTGGTTGGCAAATGAACAGAGACAATAGGACAGTGAGGGCTTTTTAGTTTTGCTGGTGACATGTTAACCTCCCTCAAGCTGGTGTGATGTGAAAATGTACCCAATGTGCTTTATAAAGAGGGTGGCAACACAAAGGACAATCAGCTATAAAAACCACAACAGAAATTTAATAAGTACAAATGCGAAATTGTCCTCAGACTATTTGGCAGTGATGCCAAATAAAAATTGATCCATGCTAGTATAGTAAAGTGCATCACCATCACCATCACCATCAGCATCAGCATCAGCATCAGCATCACTGCAGCTGCTGCTGCTATCGCTGCCATCATCCCCAATGCCATCATTTGATGCTGGCAGGGTTTGGATGGTTTGACAGGAGCTGGCAAGTGAGAAGAAGGCACCAAGATCTCCTGTCTGCTTTAACATGATTTCTATGACTGGATGTCCTTCCTAACACCAGCCACTTTACTGAATGTACTGGATGCTTTTTATGTGGTTCCAGTTCCAGGCAGATCCCAAGTAACTTGGAAGACGAGCCCTCCCAGCTGGAGGTAAGGGGGAAGGAGAGTAGTATTTAGTGGGGTGACTTTTACTTGGTGATAAGAGGTTGATAGAGAGTATGATAGAGAGGGACAGAGACAAGTGTCTTGTTGTAGATGTGATACCTGGCTAGGAAAAAGAGAGAAGAGAGAGGAGAGAGAGAGGGAAGAGGAGGAGAGAGACATGAGAGGAAAGAAAGAGAAGAAAGATGGGTGAAAGAGGAGTCAGTGAAGAAGATGTGTCAGGGGTGTGCCCCCAAGCTGCAAAGTGGTGCATGTAAACTGATGATAGTGATGATGATGATTGATTTGTATCTAATCACAGGCTTTGGAAGCGAAAGAAAGTATTTGCGATTTCTGGCAGAAACGACTTGACAATGTAGAAGAGCAGGTGAGACAGCTACGGGAACAGGAGAATGAACTTAAAGGTAAGCTTAAGATGTCTTACCAACCATTATTGGGAGAAAAGGCCCTGCCTATGGTCCTTATATAGGACAGCCTGAAACTGGTAGAAAGGTGAAAAAAGGAAGAAACCACGACACTGATCCAAATACTTCTGATGGAGTAAACTTGATTAAAAGCTCCCAAGTACCAGATGACAAGAATCCTTTCTACTACAGGTTCAAGGCTTGAAATTTGGGAGGAGTAGCTTAGTTGATTACATTGACCCCCCCGTACTTAAAAATGATATCTGTTTCATCAACCTGGAAGGATGAAATGGGAAGTCAATATTAGCAGAGTTTGAACTCAGATTGCAAAAGATGGGTGAAATACCACAAAACATTTTGTTTGATGTATTAACGATTAGGCCAGCTTGCTGCCTTGTCCAGGTGTTAAGAACAGGTGTTAAGAACAGGTGTTCTAAGTATGCCTGATAACATTTTACTTACCAGAGCATGTTACACACACATGCACACACTCATGCATGCATGTATGTATGTATGCACACACACACACACACACAAATATAAGCATAAACATATAGTTTATTTATAACTGGGAAGCTATGTTAGTTACTCAAGTAGTTGGAATTTCAATCAAAAGCATCTCCCAATATTGCAGAATTCAGCTGATTTGATAAGTTTTTGTTTTGACTAAAATTTTCAGTTTTTCAGATTTTCAGCTGCCACATTTGAAGATATAAAAATAATAAAAATATTCAAAACAGAAATTTCTCTAATCTCCTGTCTTTTAACTCTTTTATCAAATACTTTCCTCTATCAAGATACAACGACACAGTGTCAGCTGCAAGCTGGTTGATGTAAAACAACATTTGTTGTATTGTAAAATTACCATCACAAGATAAAAGGAACAGTATATCGAACCAGGTGATACGCGAAGGAGTCATACCCAATGACTGGTGTAGCAGCATCATAGTCAACTGCTACAAAGGTAAAGGTGACGCTTTAGATACAAATAATTACAGAGGCATCAAGCTGTTAGATCAGGTTATGAAAGTTATAGAGAGGGTCATAGCCCAACTAATTAGGGAGCGAATCAATTTAGATGAGATGCAGTTTGGGTTCGTGCCAGGTAAAAGCACTACTGATGCCTTATTTCTAGTGAGACAGTTGCAGGAGAAATACCTAGCTAAGGATAAACCTCTGTACCTGGCTTTCATTGACATGGAGAAAGCCTTTGACAGGGTCCCCCGATCCCTTATCTGGTGGTCAATGAGGAAACTTGGGATAGAAGAATGGTTAGTAAGAGCTGTGCGAGCCATGTA
>NC_068986.1:1089394-1091570 GCF_001194135.2 Octopus bimaculoides
TATGTGTGTCTGTGTTTGTCCACTCATCATTGCTTGACAACTGATGCTGGTGCGCTTATGTCCCTGTAACTTAGCAGTTCAACAAAACAGACCGATAGAATAAGTACTAAGCTTACAAAGATTTCTTTGACTAAAATCCTTTAAAGTGGTGCTCCAGCATGGTCACAGTCAAATGACTGAAACAGTAAAAGAATCATGTGGTTTCTCAACCTCACAGCTGTACCTGCACTTTATATATATATATATATATATATATATATATATATATATACCAACACACACACACAAGTGACCTTCTTCGGCTTCACTCCACCAAAGGTCACTTCATCGCATGCATGTACATGTGTGTGTGTGTGTGTTTCAAGTTACTATCATAACTCTACTTACAATGTAGTAATTTCCATTTCAACAGTCTCAGATGAAGTCACTGGCCAAACATCTACAGCTCTGAACTCTCACCATTAAATTAATACAATGGCTATATCTGTTGGCAACAATAGCTTTAATATCGTATATAACATGGTTCATTTTTATTGTAGAGATGTTGCAGAAGATGCGAACAATGACAGAGAACATGGTGGAGGTAGGTTTTTAGAAATTCTCCCGTATTTGGAAATAAAACTGATATAAGAGAAGAATTATATTTTGGATATAAATAATATTTTGAAAATTATATTTTACAAAGCAAAAGCAAAAGCAAGATCATATCTCTATTGAGTAAAACAGGTTCAATGCCAACTTTCCAAACACTGATGGTCTCTGGAACCTCTTATAATTTACAAGCAGGAACTCCAGATTCCTGTGACAGCCAGGCTAGTTTACTTGGTATCTTGCACAAATTAATATCTTGCACAAACTAATATCTTGCACTGTGCAGTATTAATATAAAAAAGTATCATCATCATCATCGTTTAACGTCCTCCTTCCATGCTGGTATGGGTTGGACAGTTTGACAGGAGCTGGCCCGGCAGGAGCCTGTGCCATGCTTCTGAGTCTGTTTTGGAATGGTTTTTATGGCAAGAAATATGGAACTCTTCACAAATTTGCATGTCATCCTTGCGCAGGGTCATGCTAATCTTCTCTGTATTGTTCCAATCTTAGTATAAGTATAGCCA
Source organism: Octopus bimaculoides (assembly GCF_001194135.2). Classification (NCBI taxonomy): domain Eukaryota; kingdom Metazoa; phylum Mollusca; class Cephalopoda; order Octopoda; family Octopodidae; genus Octopus; species Octopus bimaculoides. Next base: position 1,090,510 of record NC_068986.1, read on the forward strand.
GAGCCATTTATACTAATGTACAAGTAGGTACCTGTATTTCATTTAATCATTTAAGTAAATTCCATATTTAATTTAGAGTGTGACCAGCTCTGGTTCAGAAAAGTCAGTAATCTGGAATGGTTTCAGAACCAAAGGTACCAGGAAATCGATGGAGAAGGAAATGCTGTTGAAAATTAACACCAATTATAGTAATTACATAAGTTTTCAAAGGTGGTGAACTGACTGGCAGAATCTTTAGAGCATTGAACTAAATATGTTGTGGTATTTTCCCCAACATTTTACTTCTAAGTTCAAATTCTGCCAAGGTCAGTTTTGCCTTTCATTCCCTCAGGAGTCAATCAATAAAATACCAATAAAATATTAGAAGGCAGGTATTGATTTCAATGACTGTCTCCTTTCTCCAAATTTCTGGCTTTCTGCTTGTGTTTGAAATTAAGGGCAGTGGAATAGCAGTGTTGTTAGAACATTGGACAAAAATATCTTGTAGTAGCTGTTCTTACTTTTGTCTTGTGATATTTGTTCTAAGTTCAAATCTCAATGGAGCCACCTTCGTTTTTCAGCCAGTTGTATTTGCTAAATCACTAAAGATAGGCACATATTCTGATAAGTTAACTAATTGTATTTGTTTTTTTAATGCTAATTTTAGTCAACTCAGCAAAGAGAACTGAACACAGAAGAACGTTTGGAAAACATATCAGAAACAATGGCTTCTTGCGGGAAAACCTTGAGTTATATTTATGAAAAAATTTATGGCTGGTTGCAAAGATTTGAAGACAGTTTTGGAGAAATTGAAAAAATAAAGGAATCTTGAATTCTTCATTGCAATTTTTTTTCATTTTAACATTCTAAAAATGGCTGTTTTATATATATTCTTTTATTTGTTTCAGTCATTTGATTGTGGCCATGCTGGAGTACTGCCTTTAGTTGAGCAAATCTGCTCCAGAACCTATTCTTTGTAAGCCTAGTTCTTATTCTATCAGTCTATTTTGCCAAACTACTTAGGCAAGGGGACGTAAACACACCAGCATCGGTTTTATATATATATATATATATATATATAT
>NC_068986.1:1092113-1092424 GCF_001194135.2 Octopus bimaculoides
GATGAGGTGGTGAAGCACGACCTCTGAACATTAGGCCTCACTAAGGCAATGACTTGTGACCGGGACCTTTGGAAATATGCTGTGCGTGAGAAGACCCGGCGAGCCAAGTGAGACCAAAATCCAAGGCCTCTGCCAGGGATGTAGCCAGCCCACTTGTGCGTACCATTCCTCCATTGGACACTATATTTGTAGGAACACTAAACTCAGCTTGGGAAGATCTGCTGAGGCAAGCGAGAGCAAAATCATGAAGGCACCTGTACAAGTGGAGCACTAAGAGCACCGTCCGAGCGTGATCATTGCCAGAGCAACTG
>NC_068986.1:1092524-1092766 GCF_001194135.2 Octopus bimaculoides
GAGCAAGATCGTTGCCAGTGTTGGTGGACTGGTTCCTGTGCAGGTGGCACGTGAAAAGACATTCGAGCAAGATCGTTGCCAGTCCCGCTGGACTGGCTCCTGTGCAGGTGGCACTTGAAAAGACATTCGAACAAGATCATCGCCAGTGGCGATGGACTGGCTGCTGTGCACGTGACACGTGAAAAGAAATTCGAGCAAGATCGTTGCCAGTCCCGCTGGACTGGCTCCTGTGCAGGTGGCAC
>NC_068986.1:1094535-1097225 GCF_001194135.2 Octopus bimaculoides
GAGCGAGGCTATTGCCAGTACCGCCTGACTGCCCTACATGCAGGTGACACGTAAAAGCACCCACTACACTCTCAGAGTGGTTGGCGTTAGGAAGGGCATCCAGCTGTAGAAACTCTGCCAGATTAGATTGGAGTCTGGTGTAGCCATTTGGTTCACCAGTCCTCAGTTAAATCGTCCAACCCATGCTAGCATGGAAAGCGGATGTTAAACGATGATGGTATATATATATATATATACATTTACACTCACACACACCTGTTAACTTCTATCTTTTACTTGTTTCAATCATTAGACTGTGGCCATGCTGGGACACTGTCTTGAAGAGTTTTTTTTAGTTGAATGAGTTGACCCTAGTACATATTTTTCATGTAAATCCTATTTATTCTATCGGTCTATTTTGGTGAACCGCCAAGTTACAGGCATGTAAACACACCAACAACTGTTGTCAAGCAGTGGTGGGGGACAATCACACACACACACGTGCTCTTCTTTCAGTTTCTTATTTCTTTACTGCCCACAAAGGGCTACACACAGAGGGGACAAACGGATTAAGTCAATTACATTGAACTCCAGTGCGTAACTGGTACTTAATTTATCGACCCTGAAATGATGAAAGGTAAAGTTGACATCGGTGGAATTTGAACCCGGCTTCCTAACGTTTCTGCCACAGTTCTGTCAACCAAATTTACTCACAAAGCTTTAATTAGTATGAGGCCAAAACAGTGGAAGTTATTAAAAATGAATAATACAGGTTGATGGTTAGTATTTTTTCCTGTTATTTCAATATTTCAGGGTTAGAACAGCTTCTTCTGGAAATGTTTGGAGACAAAAAATTTTTAGCTGACATCTCTGTTCTGTTGTGTGTGAAGGCTTGTTTTGAAATGCTATAATAACCAAACAATTGCATCCAGTTGAAATCTTTTGCTGTACTTGTTAATGAAAATATGTTCTTTTATCCTCAGGTTCCCAATGTTTCTTTCTGTGGCTTCAGTGGCTATTTCGATATTTTGAGTGTGGCATTTCTGTTTTTGACAGATCAAGTATTATGTCTGCAGTCATACAGGGTGTATAAAATCATCTTTATCAAATGCAATGAATTCTATATTGGAAGTATTGAAATACCAAGTACTAACCATTGACATGTATTTTTAATACACTGTATTATTTTGGTTTAAATAAAAAACAAAAACAAAAACAAAAAACAAATAAAAGACACATTTAACAGACAATGCTTCATGAAAACTATATGACTTTTCACTTACATATATATATATATATATATATATATATATATATATATATATATATATTTATTTATCTATCTATCCATACACACACACACACACACATACATTTCTGGTAAGAGAGATTCTTGTTGCAAGAAAAACTATAAAATGATGACACTGTTATTCAAGTTTTATTGAACAAACTACTATGTACTAGTTCTTTATTCTTTAGTAAATGGCATCAAATACTTACAGCATGGACTACTGATATAATACTTTAGTAATATACACAAACAACTTCACTTTGTTACAGGAGATATGATGAAAGACCTTTATTACTGTTGCCCGTATAATAGAGATAACATAATACACTAGTGAGAATAAAAACAAAAATACTACACAGACCCTTACACGCATATGCGCACTCAGACACATACATACACCTACACACAAACACACTCTCTCTCTCACATGTTGGCCCTTAGTGGTCACTCAACCTGATATAAATAAAAGCCAAGTCTTGCTCAAATTTCCTCCTACCATCTTAAGAAATAATCTTTTCTATTATAGGCACAAGGCCTGAAATTTGGTGGAGGAGGATAGTTGATTACATTGACCCCAGTACTCAACTGGCACTTAATTTATCGACCCCAAAAGGATGAAAAGGAAAGTCGACCTCAGTGGAATTTGAACTCAGAACATAGCGATGGATGAAATACTGCTAAGCATTCCATCCAGTGTGCTAACGATTCTGCCAGTTCAATGCCTGGTTAGTGCATCTTAAGAAATGATGTTGTACAGAACATATTACACCTGAAAGAGTTGGGGGTGATCACAGTTGAGTTGCTCTCGACAGTCATATGTTTGGTCAGGGCCAACTTGGAATTAAACAACTATAATGACATACATGCTCACACACACACATGTATGTGTGCAACCAGACACACACACACACACACACACACACACAAATACGTATGAACTATAGAGAGAGCCCCTGTATGTAACTTCAAGAACTGCTAGAAATAGCTGACAAAATTGCTCAAATTACATTTTGCTGTCTTAAGAATAAAGGGGCATGTCAGATAATGTTGAGCAAGACAGTATTAACTTGGAACTGAACAACAATATCTATACACACACACACACACACATATGTATATGTATATAAACATACAGGGGTTGGACAAAATAATGGAAACACCTTAAAATTTCAAACAAATTTAATTTAATATGAGGTAGGACCACCTTTGGCAGTAATTACAGCTTGAATTTTACATGGTATGGACTCATACAAAGTTTGAATTGTTTGCAAAGGAATTTTTGTCCATTCTTCAGCTAAAACAGTCTCCAGTTCTTGTAGTGATGATGGTGGAGGATATCAACTCCTTACTTGTTTTTCTAAAATGCGCCATAAATGTTCAATAATATTGAGATCTGGGGACTGTGGTGGCCAAATAAGAT
>NC_068986.1:1097235-1106548 GCF_001194135.2 Octopus bimaculoides
CCATAAATGTTCAATAATATTGAGATCTGGGGACTGTGGTGGCCAAATAAGATGTTCAACTTCAGTAGAATATTCCTCGTGCCATTCAGTAACAACTTTAGCTGTGTGAATTGGTGCATTATCATCCTGAAAGAATGCGTTTCCCTCTGGAAACAGTTCCGCAACCATAGGATGGATTTGATCTGATAAAATGCTTAAATAGTCTTGTCTATTAATTCTGCCATGAAGGGAAACCATTGGGCCGGCAGATTTCCAAGATATAGCCCCCCAGATCCTCCTCCATGTTTAACAGTTGGAAGAAGGCAGTCTGCGTCAAATGTTTCTTTTGGCTGTCTCCACATGTATATTCAGCCAGTGGTCGGAAATAAGGTAAAGAATGACTCATCCGAGAAAATAACATTCTCCCACTGCTCTAGGGACCAATTCTGTCGGTTTTTACTCCACTCTAAATGCTTTGCAACGTTTGTTTTTGAAAGTAGTGCTTTTCTGATTGCAGCCCTCCCGTGAAATCCAGTTCTGTGCAGCTCCCGGCAAACAGTTTTGTGGAAACTGGGTTCTCAAAGTGGTCATTAAACTCTGCAGTAATTTTGGGAGCTGTACTTTTGTGATCCTTTCTAACAATTCACGTAAGAGTCCGACAGTCCCTATCTGAAAGTTTTGGTTTTCTTCCGGAGTTTTGTTTCGATGAGGTTTTTCCCTCTTTCTCAAAGGCTGTCATTACTTTCAAGACAGTACTTCTTAATACACCTAACATTTCGTCTGTTTTCGTTACGCTAGTGCCTGCCATACGAGCACCAACAATTTGACCTCTTTGAAAGTCCGATAGCTCTGTCATTTTAATGAAGTTTAATTAACTTCTGATGATATCTGAAAAGAAACATCAATTTTTAGCAAAACATATTAAGCAACACTAATAATAAATAAAAAAAAATGTGAAAATATACTAGCTTTTGGTGGTTTTATAAATATTTTAAAATTATGATACTATGATGCTAGGTGTTTCCATTATTTTGTCCAACCTATGTATGTATGTATGTATGTATGTACATACGTACGTACGTATGTATGTATGTATGTATGTATGTATGTATCACATGCATATACACAGTGCAATTTGAAGTGTAACCATTCTCTTAGTCTGGGCGCCTTATTTCAGTTCCTTTCATATATGTTCCTAATTTTTCCAGTTGTTTGTGTACTTTTTTACTGACATTGTTTACAATTTGGATGTTTGTTTCAATGATGCTTTTTGAAATATCCATCTGGTCAACAGTCAGTTGGTCTCTTTTCTGTATTTTCTGCAAGTTAAAAAGAAAAAAAAAAGAAGAAGAGAATATTATAAAGAACTTTTAAATAATTTGAAGTTTCTTTATTAAAATTATGCTTTTTAAAAGAAATTTTTGTTTAACCCTTTAGCATTCAAACCATCCATAATATCCAGACTAAATATTCAACCTGTTTTATGGTCAAACTAGCCAGATCAAGCCTCTCACAAATATCCTGCAATGTCCTAAAGATAAACAGTCATATCAGGAAAGTCTCAAAGCTACAAGATGATGCATGATTAGTTCAAAATTATGTAAATAAATAAGCATCACATTTGAGAGAATAACTTAAATACTGAAGGATTAAATTAATTTTTTATGAACTCTTATGATTTTCCAGGCATGAAACCAAAATATTGTTAAAGTGAACCAATAAGTGCAGCCATAGCTGTGTAGTAAAGAAGTTTGTTTTGCAATGATGTGGTTTTGGATTCAGAATGTGTGGTAACAGAGGTAGCCAATGCTTTGTGAGTGAAATTGTTTGCTGGAAACTACATGGAAGCCTATGATATATGAGTCTGTGCATGAATGTTGACATTTCTTGGCTTTGCTTAACACCATCTGAGTAAAACAGTGATATGATGTCACTCTATCTGGTAGAAGACTGGTAGAATGAAAGCAATGTCCTCTACTTGAAGACAGGTAAAGATTGGTATCCTAAAACCCTGATTTATGTCCCCATCCAATCCACATCATCATCATCATCATCATCATCATCGTCGTCGTTTAACGTCTGCTTTCCATGCTAGCATGGGTTGGATGATTTGACTGAGGACTGGGCTACAGAAAAATGGGCATTAAATGTATACCTGAATGAATTCAATTAATTATCAATTTAATTCTCAACTTGGATATAGCTTTCTTCACTAATGAACTTTCTTCTCAAGAAAAACCCACTCAATCCCCCCTCAAAGTACACTGTACTCTCATAAAAAATGGCACATTAGATAATGTCATCCAAGATACACTGCTTCCAATATATGACAGGGTAGTCATGACTGGAATGCCTCTGATCATAGGTCTCCTCAGTATGAGTTAATCTGGTACTACACATCAACAAGAACAATAACAACAGCCATTCTGCCCCTGGGAGCATATAAACATTCGTGTGAAACAGCAAAATACACAAAAAAAAATATCTAAAACAAAATCGTCTGTTTTTAAGAAAAAATAGAAAGCAATTTTAGGTCATTAGTTTTTAGTTTTTAGTTATGTGAATATTTGTTTAAATTCATAAGATAGAATGATTAGTTATGAATGCTGAATTAAACTGACTCCTGTATCTAATTTATTTTATTGATTCAACTGAGTGGAAAAGCAACATTAACCCCTGGAGAACTTCATCTTAAAACATTTATTTTTTTTTATGACATTGTTGGAGAAACAAGAGCAGTGGCCATGACACTTTTCTTTTAGGGCTGCTGAGACTGTTTGAGGAAGGGACTGTTTGAGGAAGGGACTGTTTGAGGAAGGGACTGTTTGAGGAAGGGACTGTTTGACCAAAGGCCTGACTTGGTTCTACCAGCAAAAGAGACACCATTAAAATTTACAAGAATCAGGGTTCCATAATGATATCATTGATTATTTAGGTAACGAGCTGACAGAATTGTTGGTGCATTGGACAAAATGCTGAGTGGCATTTCTTCAGGCTTTAGGTCCTGAGTTCAAATACTGCAAAGCTGACTTTGCTTTCCATCCTTTCAAGGTCAATAAAATAAAGTACCAATCAAGTTCCAGGGTTGATGCAATCAACTAACCCCTTCCTTCTGAAATTACTGGCCTAGCGCCAAAATTGGAAATAATTCATCATTTAGAATTCTCTCATTTAGCATCCTCGTTCATGCTGGCATGGGTTGGATGGGTTGACCAGGGCTGCACCAGATTCAGTTCTGATTTGGCATGGTTTCTATGGCTGGATGCCCTATACATACACACATACATACATACATACATACATACATACATGCATACATACATGCATGCATGCATACATACATGCATATAAAATAATATATATATATATGGGTGTGTATTTATATGTGTATACATACATATAAATGTAGACATATATTATTTCTATAGTATTATAAGTTTAGCTCATTTTACAACCAATTATTTAGAAACAGTAGTTTTATTCCTAGTTGAAATCATTTTACTTACATCAGTGAAATATTTAGGACAGACATAATTATCAAAATTACTATTTCCCTTCCCTTTCAAAATAATCTCAGTCTTCATGGTTATTGAATAAACAATTATTATTATCTCATCATTCTGTACTCACAATCATTCTGAATTCAATTATCTTTCCCTTATTACTTTATTTAACTCTCCATTTCACCATTGATGACCTTACTGTTAGTTTCGTCACACTGCTGCATTTCAGAACAAGAAGCTTATATTATGTTTCTTTCTATCACTGTTTTCTATTCATAACAAGCTCGTTATATTATCTCTTAATTAAGCTACGAAATAATATTTTATCAAACTATGAAATATATTTTACAAAAGAGTTACTTCAATTCTGTACTGCACTTTTCCATGGCAACTACAATGGTAAGTACAGTGGGCTCTTACCAACCCCACTCAAACCCTACTGACTGACTGACTGATTTATCTCTCTTCTCCTTGTTACCCGTATTGTGTTCACACCTTCAAGGCCAGAAATGGGAGGAAAACAGAAAGTAAAGGTAATGAACACAAAATAAGGGAAATTCTCTCTATGCTGGTGGCATAATAAAATGCCTTCAGTACATCCTGTAAAGTGGATGATGTTAAGAAGGACATCCAACTGAAGAAATCATATCTAAAATGAAACATGAGACATGTTCCTCAAAACTTTCCAAGAACGTAGAAACATCAAATAAGAACTGACTCTTGTACTGTAACAACTTGTCGAACCTATGCCACGATGATGATGATGATGATGATGATGATATGTATGTGTGTGTGTATATATATATATATATATATATGTGTGTATATATATAGAAAAATACAAGTATATCAAATACCATACAACGTATACTCTTGATTTATTCAAACGATCTCTGTCTCAATGGAATGGATCAGAATAACCAAATGGCATTTAAGACCAGCTCCACTTGAGAAGGGGAGACAATCTCAAGAATCAAGAATTATTCTCCAAAGCTGACATGTCTTTTAGGACAAGGACAGTCTTATTGTCTGGAGACAACTAGACAGTTGTGGACATATATTTTGGCCTCATTAGGCATCATCAATTTGATAATTGTTCTCTCTTATCTCCAACAGCCAAGGAACATAGACTTATACAAAAAGAACAGAACACATTTAAGGCCTAGGTAATTTGCATTATTTATACAAAAATGAGCTGAGTGAAAGAACTCAGAGTGGCCAGTAACATGTAGCTAAGTAACACAAATACAGTTATCTCCCCATTTTATTGTCTTACTTTCCATCCTCTCTCCATTCTTTTCTTTCTTTTTCTTACAAGCTTACTCTCTCTTTATCATAAAAGTTTAGTTATCCCATACCTAACACATGCACACATTCATATATATATATATATATATATATATATAAAGAGTGAGATAAAGAGACCAATGGCATAAGTAAATTTATATTTTATGTAGAGTGTCTTACAGCTGTTTCAGGGAATATTCAATGTATCCCTTCATCGGAGACGGTAATAGTAGAAAATAAGGATTATTACATCTGTATGAGGAGGTTTGCAGTAAGAAATGAGAGTGATGCGGAGGAGAAAAAACAAAGAAGAAACAGTACTGTTTCTTCTTTGTTTTTTCTCCTTTCAATTGCCCTGTTTCGTTTATTCACTTTTTGTTTTGTTGTTTTACGATTTTTGTTTGTTGTAGTTTTTGCTGCAAGCAAAAGTCTGAATTATTGATCAGATATTTTCTTTTGAATCTCCAACACAAAATACCCAAAGCTATACATTTCGAATCAGTTGTGTCTGATGTGTATTTAATTATTCTTTCCTTGTAGGGAAGATTAATTATTGCAAAACCATTTGGTTACTTTTGGCAGTATATGGAGCTAAATTTATAATACTGTATAGATAATATACTCTCTCTTTTACCTTATATTGAGTGATCTCTTTCTTTCTGACTTATAAACCATCTCAGACAACTATATAATGTTGATATGCATAAGATAATAATAATAACAATAATTCACAGAAAACAGGCATGGTATTCAATGTGATACAGGACATACGTTTCAGCAAAATGCCATATTTATTATATAATAGTTGCAGGAAGCATGCACTTCATCACATCAGTGTTTAGCACTGATGAGGTGAAGTGCAAAATTGCATAATGCTTCTATAATTGTTATGTAATTCAGTTCTATATTTAATTTAGAGAGTTGGTACAAAAAATATGTAGCCAACTTGAGAACACAGGAGGGGAGGAGAGATTTAATTTAGGAAATTACATGAAGAATTAAGGTGAAACGAATGCTAAAAGAGAGGGATTAGGAAGTTATATATTGAAGGTCAATTTAAATAATTAAGTATTAGTAAACAGTAATTAGTAAATAATACACATTAAAGTATTAATAGCGATGGCAGATGAATGCATGAAAAGATTGAAAAATGAGAGAATATCTTAGCAATGCATAACTGGGCATCCAAGAAATGGCTGAGTTGGAAAGAATTGCGTGAAAAACGGAGGAAAACATGCGAGTAAAGAGTTTTATAGATATGCTACGACCAGAAGTGGACATTAGGGAGAGTGCTGAAGACAATAGCAATGATAGTAACAGAGGAACATGAGAAGCCATAGCGAGTAGGAAGGAATAAGAGAATAGTATGAAAAATATTTAGCCAAGCCTTTTGAATAGTTTCTGTCCAACAAATTCCATTTCTAAGGTATTAGTCTAATGACCAAGATCTTTGGCAATATGCTGTGTTGTGCTTGAGAAGACTCGTCAAGCCAAGTGAAATCATAGTTGTGGCCATTGCCAGTGTCATGTGAATGGTACCCATAAAATCATAATCATGGTCATTGCTGATGCTGGGAAGGCACATGACTGCTGGGAAGGCACATGACTGCTGGGAAGGCACATGGCTGCTGGGAAGGCACATGGCATGCTGCTGCTGGGAAGGCGCATGGCTCAGTGGTTAGAGCGTCGAGCTTATAATCGTGAGGTTGTGAGTTCGAATCCCGGACCGGGCTGTGTGTTGTGTTCTTGAGCAAGACACTTTATTTCACGTTGCTCCAGTTCACTCAGCTGTAGAAATGAGTATCGGCCCTTGCCTTTCCCTTGGATAACATCGGTGGCGTGGAGTGGAGAGGCCTGTATGCATGGGCGACTGCTGGTCTTCCATAAACAAACCTTGCCCGGACTTGTGCCTGGGAGGGTAACTTTCTAGGTGCAATCCCATGGTCAGTCATGACCGAAGGGGGCTCAGCAGGTCATTGCTGGTAACATTGGGCTGATGAAGGTGAGGGATGGGGTGGTGCAGCGTAATCTTCAAATGTGGGCCTCATGGAGGTGATGACAAGTGAGCAAGACCTTTGGTGATATGCTGTGCTTGAGAAGTATCGTCAAGCCAAAGTGAAACCATAGTTGTGGTTGTTGCCAGGTCATGTAAATGGCCCCTGTGAAATCATAGTAATGACCATTGCCAGTGTCATATAAATGGCACCCATGCTGGTGGCACATAAAAAGCACTCATTATACTCTTGGAGTGGTTGGCATTAGGAAGGGCATCCAGCTGTAGAAACCATGCCAAATCAGACTGGAACATGATGCAGCTATCTGGCTCACCAGTTCCAGTCAAACCATCTAACCCCTGCCAGCATGGAAAGTGGATGTTAAATGATGATGATGATGATGATAATGTAGTTATGCTATCAGATACTGCTCAATGTCTGAATGTATCTGAAGTTTGCTTTGTAAATATGCAGGTAGTGAGATTAAATCTGGACCTGCATATTTGCAAAGCAAACCCCTTAACTACTCTGATATTTTATCCTCCCATCATATTAATTTCTCATGGTACTTTAATGATTATGTTCAAATACTTCAGGTTTGTCACATAATTTCTTACCTCCTGCATGTCCGACATAGTTGTGAGGTCTTTTGAGAATTCCTCTGAAATATAAAATAAACACAACTCTTTACAAACAATTAAATATATTTCTCATTTCTTTCAGTTGATTAGTAATCACCATTTAACCCTAAGTTGGTTCTGATGGAACCAATCTATAATCAAGGATATTCCATCTATGACCATCATGTCTTTTATTCTGTGTCAAGGACAACATTGTCTTGTGTACAGGACCTATGAGAAGTGCTACACAGTTAGTACATCACCCGGGGGGGGGGGGGATGTCTAGAAAGCCAAAGTGACAATCTGCTGGATTTCCATCCCTTAAACCTTTAGCATTTGAACTGGCCATATCTGGCCCGAATATTCTATATGTTTTATGTTCAAGCTGACCAGATCTGGCTTCTCACACCTATCCTACAATATCATTCTAAAAATAAACAACCATTTCATTAAAATCCCAAAGATACAAGATGCAGCATAATTAATTCAAAAGAATCTGAATAAATAGACATTAAATTTGACAGAGCAACCTGAATGCTAAGGGGTTAAAAAAAAAAAATTCTCAGCACCTTTGAATTTTGAAAGGAACTCACCCCACTTTACTTAAATTCCTCCTTGCTAAATTTCTTTTAGATGCTCTACTTAAGAGTCCTTTTCATTCTAAGATGGAAAGGTGTGATATGAGGGAGAGTTGGGTGTTATTTCTACCATGTCAATTGATCATGCAGAGGCTCCATGTTGACTCATTTAGTTGATGTATTCAATGGCACTAAGTAATACTACTATAAAAATGTCAGCAGTCTGTTTCATAGATATCAGAGGAATAAATAATATAATCATTTCTTCCTTATGTTCTCATCCATAGCCATCATAATTGCTTGTTTTCTCCCTCATCATCTTCTACTTCACTGTTGTTATAGCAATATGATGATGTAACAACATTTAACGAAGTCTGGTTGTAATCCTAAGTCAATTTCACATGCTGTCTCCTAAATTAACATATTCAGTAACAAACCAACATGAGAGTCTCTACGTGGTTTATCAACATGCTAGAAATAACAAACTTTCCTCAAATCACATGCTACAATCTTAAGGAAGAGACACATTAGATAATGTAGTCCTACATATCCTAAAAAAAAAAGCAGGATGGTCACTAAAATGCTAGTGACCATAGGGTTGCTCGATCAATGTTGACCTGAGGGTAAACATCAACACAAACATCTTTAGTAGTTTATTTAGACAGCAGAGATGATTAAATGGCTGGTTAATAGAGATAACCAGCTAATAATTTCAGTGGTCTTGTTTGTGCCCATGTGTAACTCTATGGCCTTTAGATTACTCTGTCAAATTTAACACTTATTTGATTATGTTGCTTTGAATTAATAATGCATTATCTTGTAACTTTGAGATTCTGATGATATGATTATATATTTCTAGAATGACATTGTAGGTTAGGTGTAAGAGGCCAGATCTTGACAGCTTGGATGTAAAACAGGTAGAATATTTGGGCTGGATATGGGTGGTTTAAATGTCAGAAGGGTTAAGGTACTTAAATCTGAAATAGCTCAGTTCACTGAGCAGTAAACAGATACCACTGACTAAAAACAAACGTGTGTGTGTATATATATATATATATATATAATTATATATATAATTATATGTATTTCTTCTATCTTAATGAATAATAATTCTTCGGATAGAATAAATGGGTTAATAGAAACCAATGTAGCAAAGAACACAAAATAACTTTGGTGTTGTTCCTGTTTTTAAGGCAGGAACTCCTTGAAATTTTGGGTATTTGAGTATATTTAAAAATTTAAGGAATGGAGAAAACGCATGTTATAATTGCATACTTTATTCCTACATATGTTTCAAAGGATTACAACCTATGTTGTTTTTAAGGTTGTAATCCTTTGAAACATATGTAGGA
>NC_068986.1:1106615-1122663 GCF_001194135.2 Octopus bimaculoides
ATATATATATATATATATATATACATATATATATATATGATATTTCTGAAGTTGTCAACTCATGTAGAAGCATGTGGCATAGTTGTTAGAGTGCTGCACTCATGATCATAAGATTATGGTTTTGACTCCTGGACTGGGTGATGAGTTGTGTTCTTGAGCACAGATATATATATATATGTATGTATATCTCTACTACATATGTAGGAAATTCGTCTGTGTTTGTGGAGTTGTTAGTTAACTCCTACCTCATTTTATCGATTTTGATGAAACTTGACGCATGAGTAGAACTCGTCTGGAAACCTCATCACATACTCAGCTTGTTGAAAAAAATCGATAATAGGGCCCCTGGAAGGGATCCTTATATATATCCAAAGGAAATAACCCATTCATTTTCCTAAATCATTTGGTAAAAATGAAATTGAGTATGCTTATTTCTTAGTATTTGAACTGTTAGAGTTATTTTCGCAATTTATCCAGTACAACCCTTAAACAAGTAAATAGTATTTTCCTAAACAATAGCTCCACTTATTTCGGTTAGTGACTTATTCACGAATATACCAACACTAGTGCTCCTGAGGGTAATATTTTCTGGGAACGCACAAAAGCCCTTTTCAGAGTTATTTACTTTGAATTGTTATTGCCTCATACCTGATTAGCCTGTTATTACGTAACATGCTTCACGATTTTGGTATACATACCTTATTAATATTTCCTCCTAAGTTCTATATACTCTGGGAATGCATTAAAGCCCTTTTCGGGGCTACTTTTATCAGGTAACTAATTTCATGTTATTACATAACTGACTTCACAATTTAGGTATATTAAAATGTGTACACTAAATCTGCAACACTCTCTATACACAGCACCATACTTAAGGGAGAGAAAGTAAAAGAGAAAGTAAAACTGTTAACAGAGGAGGAAAAAGAATGATAATAACAATCCTCCGATGAGGCTCGTTACAGTTCTGTGAATAAAGAGTTTATTTAAAATTGGACAAAAAAAAAATCATTGGACAAAAAGACATTGGACCAAAAGATGTGGACAAAAATACATAGCACCCTTGGCTGGTAGCTTAATATATAGGCCCTTTGGTGATACAAGGCAAAAATTCACCTAGATAGGATTTGAACTCAGCACATAAGGAGCCAGAATAATTGGCAAAAATTTTAAAAATAACTTTAGTCATTTAGACAGTGTTGTCCTTTCCTCACCACATAAATATTTCTAATTAAATTTTTCAAGCTGACCACATTAAATATATCAACACAAATTTAATTATGGATATTATGGCTTTGTTTAAATTAATTATGTCTTCAGCCTGTCATTAGACTTCTTCAAACAGATAGAGTGGGCAGCACTATGAAGAATCATTGGAGAAGCTGAAATTATTAGTCTAAATATGCTACAGTAGAGGTTGTGGTGGTGGTGTTGTTGGTGGTAGTGGTGTTTTGTTGTTGGTAGTAGTTACTGTAGCAACTGGCTCAATCAGAGATGAGTGTTAAGCTGATATAACAATATAATGGGAATAGTTAAGATTGAATACAAATATTTATCAAAATTCTGATGAAAAAGCCAAGATGTATTCCTATATTTCATATTTATAAGTCAAAATGCTTATAGATATACAATATAAAATCTCATACCGTATATATGCCTTGAAAGGTTTAGTCAAGCTAATCAAACCCACTACTTATATTTTTAAGCCTGGTACTTATTCTATCAGTCTCTTTTACTGTGCTGCTAAGTTATAGGGGTGTAAACAAACCAGCACCACTTGTCAAGTAGTAGTGGGGGACAAACACAACACACACACACACACGTATCAAGAATGCCTCAAGTGGTTCATTTCTCTGGACAGAATTGTATGTTGTTCTGTTGCCACCAGCTATTTTGAAGGAAACCTTGTAGAAGACCAACAGTTAGATGGCTCAACTAGTACTTTGGCAATGGCAACAATTGTTGTATTTGTAAAAGTAGTAGTAGTAGTAATTGTTGTTGTTGTCATCATAATAGTAGTAGTAATGTACAATGACAAATTTTTACCTACCTTTTGCATTCAAAACCTCTCTTTTAAGTTGCAAAAGTACTTTTTCAAGTTTCTCAGTTGACTTTTTAACATTTTCAGACTCACTTTCCTTGGCTAGTGTATCCTGGTAAAGAGAATAACCATAACAACAACA
Source organism: Octopus bimaculoides (assembly GCF_001194135.2). Taxonomy (NCBI): domain Eukaryota; kingdom Metazoa; phylum Mollusca; class Cephalopoda; order Octopoda; family Octopodidae; genus Octopus; species Octopus bimaculoides. The sequence continues at coordinate 1,108,796 of NC_068986.1, forward strand.
TTAATAGGTATTTTCTATTTTGGCGGTTGAATCTAATAGTTCTTATCGTTAGGAATTCTTGGTTTTCAAAGAAAACACAAGTGAACATTTTGGAGAGCTCTTATGATTCTCTATAGTTTCCAGAACAATATTGCATAGAAGCAATTATATAATATCTGGTGGTTGTGGCAGAATTATAAGTCATCTGAAAATTTTGGTAGCACGTAAATAGCACCCACTACACTCTCGGGGTGGTTGGCGTTAGGAAGAGCATCCAGCTGTAGAAACCCCGAAAAGATGAAAGGTAAAGGTGACCTTGGCAGAATTTATACTCAGAACGTAAAGACAGATGAAATGCTGCCAAGCTTTTATCCCATGTAAGGATTCTGCTAGCTCACCAGCTTAATAATAATCATGATGATGATGATGATGAGGAGGAGGAGGAGGAGGAGGAGGAGGAGGAGAAGAAGAAGAAGAAGAAGAAGAAGAAGAAGAAGAATGATAATGGTTTCAAATTTTGGCACAAAGCCAGCAATTTTGTAGGAGGGAGTAAGTCGATTGCATCGACCCCAGTACTCAACTGATACTTATTTTATCGACCCCCAAAAGAGTGAAAAGCAAAGTTGACCCCGGCAGAATTTGAACTTAGAATGCAAAGACAGATGAAATGCCACCAAGCATTTTGCCCTGCATGCTCATGATTCTACCATCTCACTGCTTTAGTAATAATAATAATGATGCTGCTGCTGATGATGATGTATTGAGGAAGCCAATGCTGTGAAGTTAGAGGTTTGCATTGTGACCAAGCAGTTTGGAATTTGAATTGAATTCCAAGGTATCTTGGATAAATATCTTCAACCATATAAACCTGGTTGCATGGTGATCTTAGGCAGGTTGATTTTAATAGGTTGGTTTTATATCTTGACTTACTTGTTTCAGTCTGTTGTTTTCTTCGATTAATATTTTCAATTTACAACTCTGAGCATAAATCTCTTCTTCAGTTGCTTTTGATTCCTGTGAATGGGAGTCTAGCAGTCTTAGATACTCTTCACGAGACTCTTTGATCTTATTACGAAGGTCATTCTGTTGGAAAAACATTGAGAAAGAATTCAAGATGAGAACTTACAAAAGAGTTGTACTCTCTCTCTCTCTCTCTCATTCTCTTTTTTATACACACTTATGCATAATCATCCATGTTTTGTAGAATCTTCATTTGACAGGTGACAGGTAAGGTGTGTTATTTTAGCTGATAAGAAATTTTGACTGATAGAAACTAGTAATCTGTTTGAGCTACCTTTTGGCTAGTTAAACATTGGATCTCTTAGATCCATTGGATCTCTGGGATACATTGGATCTCTTAGCAATCATAGGTAGTAATGGTAAAGTAGATTTATTTAGCATTCTCCCTCTCTTCTAAATAGTTGTTAAGATTACTCTTTTATCATCTGAAATTGACCTTTCATTATAGATTTCAACTTTGGGAACTAAAATGTCTTCAGGAATTAAATCTGGAGAGTGGAGCAAATGGAGAATGAAAATTGGTTTGTGATTTGCCTAAAAGTTGCCGATAAAGAGTAAGAAGGGAGATGTTCTTGGAGTGCAGCACACAGGGTCTGTTTGTCTATGCTTCAGACCTCCTCCTTCACAGGATATCTGTTACATGTGTCTTGACATCCAGCTAAAAGTTTTTGGTTATCTGACCACACAGAACAAACTTGTGACAATTGCACACACACACACACTGAGAGGGGAATATGTTGAATAAAATCATAATTAACTGATCCTCTTGTATTTTCTTTTACCCGAAGTCAGGAACTTTTCAGCACCCCATCGTATAGATACATGTTTTTGTGCTTCATTAAAAAAAATTATACTTGTAAAGTCAAATGAAAAATGAAAAAAAAAAAAAGGAAAACCAAAACAGAAAAGTTCATCTTGGGGTTACTTACCAATGGTGCCTCAGCTTCTGCTAGAGACTTTTCCAATTCTTTTAACTCATTTGTTAAGGCAATGTCCGTACGGCGGGTGACTGCAGGAAGATCAGAATATTATAGTGTAAAAATGTATTATGTGCAATGAAATTGATATTAAAATGTTTATATTCTATTTAGATAATTCATATCTGTAAGCATGCAACATCTGGATAAATAACTTTTTTTTAAAAAAAGAACACTAAAGATAAAGCCATAGAATATTGATATGGACATTGAATATTTAGCAGAAATTGTGGAGTATAATGTATCATTTTTGCAGAAATTATGTTCGTTTCCTTTTGCTTTGTGAATTAACTTATTGAATAATGTTGCTTGTGTATGAAGTGCAGTGCTTCATTGAAGTGAGACACAGTGCACTGAATGCAGAGGAGGTGTGAAGTTTGGGGAGAAAATGAAGCAAGCATACTCTGCTGAATGTGTAATGTTAGTAGGCATGAACAATATGATACAGATGAGCTCAGAGATTAAACTGGATAAAAGAAGAATCAGATGTAGTGTGCAAGAACAAAGATTACATTGGTATGCTTATGTGATGCATAGAGAAGATAACAAATGAATAAAGAAGTGTCAGGATATCCAAGTGGAAGGAAACTCTGGAAGAGGAAGACCAAGAAAGACTGGGCAGAAGTGGTACAAGCTGATATCAATATGTTGAACCTCACACATGAGATAATAAAATAATGGCAATCGATAACAAGACACTATGTTGTGAAGGATCCATCCAACTCATGTATGCATGAAAAAGTTGATGTAAAATTGATGATGATGAATATTTATGTCATTTAATGATTCTTTTAAGGTGGTGAGCTGGCAGAATCATTAGCACATCGTGCAAGATGCTTAGCAGTATTTAGTCTGTCTCTACATTCTGAGTTCAAATTCCACCGAGGTTGACTTTGCCTTTTATCTTTAGGGGTTGATAAAATAAGTACTAGTTGTGGGTATGTGCGTACTTTGAAAATATCTCACAGAGTGAAGACCATGCCTTGCATAGTTATGTGCTGTCCTTTGGCACGGCAAAGAACCGGTTCAGCCATCCTGCTAAGGATACAGTGAAGTCATGAGACTGCAGCATGACAGATTGTGAAGAGGTAGCAGAAGAGCTCAACTGAGCCAAAAAGTGCTTCTTTTATTGATGCTGAGCAGAGGAATTCTAGAAAAGATCAAATGGTTAGGATCACCAAGCTCTATCAAGAGAGAAACTGAAATGCATCCGTAGGGGTGGTGGCCATGGTTGTGTAACCAGCCAATGAAAGATTTACCATGAATCAAAGCTCCCAATTCAAATTCAGGTTAATGGAATTGGCTGGCAACAGAGTGTCCATGGGAATCGGCAAATATGAGAACATATTTTGGAGAACACCAAGAAACAATTGTATGGAGATCTCCTGCCTGTTTCCAGAATTGTAAGGGAAAGGCACTTGCATTTTGCAGGACATTGGTGGTCTGCTGGCAAATGAAGAGCTGGCAAATGACCTACAGCTATGGATGCCAAAGCACAGCTGTACTCAAGCAAGTTGTCTGAGCACAACATATGTAGATTATGTAGACCAACTCACCAGAGACATTGGATGCCTCCCTGAAGACTTCTCTCAACTAATACAGGATTGAGATGGGTGGTGTGTGCAGATTAAAAATGTCCAAGCAAGCTTGACCAGATGATGATGACAGAGAAACACCAACTTTACTATTGCAGTAAAAAATTCTATACATCTTTATTTGATGCTAGAAAGTGGACATTGTTATCATTAATTTCCTTTTCATATTGCTCTGAGTGAAAAATTTACTCATTTCAAGTATTCTGCAAGAACATATTTGGCCATAGGGAAATATTATCTTGCTTGAAAACAGGTGAAGGTTGGTGACAGAAAGGGCATCCAGCTGTAGAAAAATCTATCCCAATAAACTCTGCCTGACCTATGCAAGTATGGAAAAATGGACATTAAAATGATGATGGTGATGATATAAATACATTATGTATGCACTGATGTGTGTACATATGTATGAATGTACATACATATGTACACATTCACATACATACACATGCACATACATACACACACATACATACACATGCAGATAGACATACACATGCACATACATATTCACAAATATGTAATCCAGTAGTTTAAAAACTCACTCAGTGACAAATTTTCTTTTGTTTTTATATAAAGATAAACAATATTTACCAATAAATGTCTCTTTACTCTCATTAAAGATGTCAGTCTGCTGTTGGAAATGCTTCTCCATTTCTTCAAATGCTGGGGTCCTCTCTTCTATAACTGCATTCTTTTCCTTAACAGTTTCTTCTAACTTTGAGATAGCTTGCTGTAAGTAATGTAGAAGGATTACAGAAGAAGAAGAATAGAAATAAGAAAAAAAACATGATTTGCAACGGGGCTCAAATTAGATGTTGCGTGTGGAATAAGCTGTTGTTTAACACTAGGTCAACCCTGACTGAGCAGACTGATGACTAAAGGATTTCCAGTCTCGACCATCCTGTCACTCGTGTTCTCTTTTTCAGACATATCTCATCCTAGATGAGATATATATTATCCAATGTCACCTTCCTTTTTTATCTGTACACTCAGACCTCTGGCCTATGGACATGCTGTCTCCTTGTTCTACCTTTTCTTCTGCTACTTCACTGACCTCTGGTCTTTGGCATTAATGAACTTCAGACCACATTCACTCAGCTCCTCTAACTATTTGTTGATCTTCCTCTCATTACTCATATTGTATCTAACTCATGCCAAACACTAAGCACTACATTTACTCCTTCCTGTTTAGAACATTCAAGAATTCCTTTCATGGCTATATTTTCCCTGCATCCATTGACAAGTAAGTATTCAAGAGAAACAATAACCATGCTTATGTCATAAGTCTTGCAAAAGACTTATGCAAAAACTAGGAGTGCAGCCCCTTTCTTCACACCATATCATTAACAGCATTAAAAAAAAACAAAAAAAAAGACTCACTTGTGTTTCTTTAATCTTTTCTTTTTTCTGATCAATTAAAGCAGTGAATTTGGTTTTGTCAGATTCTATCTCCTCTTCCAAAGAACGTATTTTATTGTCAAGTTCCTGGATGGAATTTTTGAGACTCTCAGCCTAATTTCAATAAAATGATATATTGAATATTGATTTCATTTAACAAAACAAGGTTCAATTTTTCAAGAAAAACAATATATTCAGTTGAATTCATCTTAGTGTCATCATCATTATTTAACATTCACTTTTCCATGCTTGCAAAAGTCAGATGGAATTTATTGAGACAGATTTTCTATGGCCAACCCTCACCACATTTCCTTATGGCCAGATAGGTTTTCTCATGAAGACTGAAAATGAACAACGTTGCTTGTATGATGTTGCATATTATATGTATGTATATAATATATATATATATATATATATATATATATATATATATATATATGGAGGCGCAATGGCCCAGTGGTTAGGGCAGCAGACTCGTGGTTTCAATTCCCAGACCAGGCGTTGTGTGTGTTTATTGAGCGAAAACATCTAAAGCTCCATGAGGCTCCAGCCGGGGGTGGTGGCGATCCCTGTTGTACTCTTTCACCCAAACTTTCTCTCACTCTTTCTTCCTGTTTCTTGAGTAAAACTGTGATGGACTGGCGTCCTTAGAAATCATACTCTACCACTTTAGAAAAAGGAGAGACACATTGGATAACATGGTCTTAGATACATTAAATTTGAACAAAAAAATGCAATGGTCACATTTGGAACACCACTTATTATTTATCTACTCAGTCAGGGGCTGACCTGGAAATAAGCAGCCACTACAGCTGTGAAAGACAATTTCAGCCCCAAAAAGATTTTAACTTATTGGGAAAAGAAACATTGATTTAGCCATCCTTAAAACCATAAAAAAATTCTATGTTCTTTGATTCTCACCTGTTTGTCCTTTTCAGTGCATTGCTCTTTCATATTAGCAATTCTTTTTTTCATTTCTCCTGCATACTCCCTTTGATGAGCTTTAGTAATATCAATTTCAGTAGATATGTCTTTTTTCTCTTGTTGAATATCCTCTCTAAAGTCAAAAATAAAATAAGAAAATAAATCATCACATTGGCTCACTCAGACTCACAAGGCCCTCATCTCCCACTCATCTTTATCTTCCAAAGTATGTGACAGTTCTTTTTGGTGACATCCATTGTCATCTGTTAAGTGATCAACAAGTGTCTTCATGAGGTAGCCAATGCAATTTTAATAGAGGAAATTAAGAAAATTAGATAAATAGATATTATGGAAAAAATAATGTTTCTATTCATTCTTAATATGTTCTGGAAGATTCAAATGTGAATATCTGATTACTATTGTTTTTCACCACTGGAGACTGCCTTCTTCCATTAAGCAATGTGTGTCCATAACAAATGTGATTCACTGGTTCACTGATGTGAAGGGACTTCGTGACACAATGCTGTTTCATCATTGTATGTCTCCTCAGCTGAAGCTGTGAGGTGTTTTTCAGTGGCAAAAAAACAATAGCAATAAGATATCCATGTTCAAATCTGATTGAATGTATTAAGAGTGAATGGATACATTATTATTTGGATTCTTAGAGTTTTACATGCATCCCAAGAATTATCATCTATTTGGCTGATAGCTGCATACATCAGTAAGTAGTTTGTTTGCTGATTCCTATAAACAAGAGCTTATGATTTTGCGAGATAAATTAGTCCAGCTTTAACTGAGGAGACACATAATAAGATTGAAACACTGCTTGTGTCTTGAAGTCCCTTATACTGTTGAACTGGTGAATCATGTATTTTATGAGCACACATTACCTGATGAGAGGTGTTCTCCAGTTGCTAAAAACAACAGTAATCAGATATTCACATTTAAATCTGCCAGTATGTATTAAAAATGGCTGGATACATTAGAGAACTCAGCTTCATTCTAACAAAATCCACCTCTCCTCATCACTCTGCAACAACAGTAACAGATGCAGGTTATGCAGAGGATATTTCTCTCTTTTCAGACTCCATCTCAAACATCCATTTTTTACATAACATTGAAATGTTGTAGAAGATTTTTCTTTGTATGCCAATATCTTAAAAATTAGCTGCATCAGTTCTATTCAGGAGGATTCAATAAGCACAATCACATAAACATCTTTAAAATCTGTAGAATCCTTTGCATAAAATCACATCCAGAGAAAAGGGCATAGAAATTCGTCTCATGAAAACTTAAGCTGTTTTTGATGACCTGCGTGTCATCTAAAAGTCATCCTTACCTGATGATCTTAATAGCTTTTTCTGTGTTACGGTGGAATCAGTGCTTTTGTATGGGTCCATTAAATAGACAATCACCAAACACCATGAGGCAAAGCTTGACAGTACTTATACATGCATGTTGCAGACTGTTATAAATACTTTGTTGAAAAATCCTCACTTCAAATAAAGGATGTAAGGTAGTTCTCTAGCAATTAATGGTGTCTTTACATAGAGGCACTTGCATTTTGTAGGACATTGCAGGGTAGCTAAGCAAGAATTCATCAGTAATACACTCATATGAAACACAACAACACGTGTATAGATGAATTGGCTGTTCAGTACAAAGCTTCATCAATCATATCTGAATAGACAAGTGATGTTGCCCTGCTAATTTCCAAATATTATGCGGGATCAGTTGCTGTTTTTGTTATCAACAGTGGTGGCAGCAACACTGACAATAATGGCACTGATAATTTTAAAACAAAGTGCTTGAATTATTTAGAAAAGGAAGAAAGCAGTTAACTTACCGGAGTTGTTTTTCTTCTTCATATTTTTGGCCATACTTCTCAATTTGATGGTTGAGATGAGCAACAGTTAAGCTGAAAACATGTATATAACATAATATAATATAATATAATATATATATTGAGCAAGGACACAACGCGTCACCGAGAATCAAACCCACGACCTGTTGATCATGAGCCGAATGCCCTAACCACTAAGCCACGCACCTTCACTAATACCATGAAAAAAGCACTGGTGCTGGTGCCACATAAAAACCGCTGGTGCCATGTAAAAAGCACTGGTGATGGTGCCACATAAAAAGCAACCAGTACTGGTGTCATGTAAAAAGTACCCAGTACACTCAGTAAAATGTTTGACATAATGACATTCAGTTCTAGAAACCAAGTCAAAACAGACTATAGAACCTGATGTGGCTCCTGACGTTGCCAGCTCCTGTCAAACCATCCAACCCATGTGAGCATAGAAAACAGACATCAAATGATGATGATGATGATGACGATGTATGTGTGTGTGTATATATATATATATATTTCTTTTAGTTTTGATATACTAAAATTATACATACATATATATATATATATATATGTATGTATAATTTTAGTATATCAAAACTAAAAGAAATATACATTTATGGCAAGATACATGACACTTGGTGTCTAAGATAGATCATCTTCACACCAACTGGTGAAGTTGATGCAATTAATCTTCAGAGGTTAATTGGAAATGACGTAACAATTAATAATCCAGACAGTAAAGTTATTTTTAATATACAAATAAAACAGATAGCATATAAAAAAATGAAGAAATACAACCAGCGGTTTAGTGATACACTCGCTCATAAAAAAGTTACCATTAATTGAAAAGAAGGAAAAAGAAAAGAAATGCATTAAAAATATAGCAAGAATCAAATATTTCTTGAGAAAGATCATCATGACATTTTGACTAACAGAATAATAGAAAATAATAATAAAGGTTTAAAGCAACTAAAATAATTTTTATAAGCTTTTTTCCCTCTCTAAAAGATTATTCTTCTAGTTGCTGTTAAAGAAAACAGTTAATTGTTCACACAAACATACAAAATACGTAATTGATAAGGATCACAAAATATCTATCTGCCTGTCTGTCTATCTAAATACAGGGTGGGAGAGAGAGGATGGACGTTTTTGAAATGGCTATTATGGCACTTGGTGGAGGGACATACGTATAAAAGGTAGCATTTGATCTGCAGTGTCTTACCATTATTTTTCTTTTCAGATGAAGCCATGGTGCTGTGGATGATAGAGCGTCGTGTGTTTGCCTGAGCTTCGGTACTACTTAACCATTCACCAAAATCAGGTCGTTCTCACCCGTAACACAATCTTACATTGGGTGAATGCACTTCATACACAAGGTACACTAATGAATAGGAGACTGGCAGGGGTGCCATGAATGGTACAGACCTTGGAAAATGTGGAACATGTCAGACAAGCTTTGATACAGAATCCGAATCGCTCTGCTTGGAGGCATTCCACTGAACTTGGCATCAGTAACCGATCGGTAAGGTGTATTTTGCATGAAGACCTGCATTTCCAGCCATACAAATTGGTCATTGGGCAACAGTTGAAACCATGGGACTATGCACAGCGGCTTAACTTTGCATGTCAGATGGAAGCAATTTTTGAGGCAAATGACAACTTCATTTTGTTAATGAGTGATGAAGCTCGTTTTCATCGCAATGGCATGTTGATTAGATTGACCCCAGTACACAACTGGTACTTAACTTATCGACCCCGAAAGGATGAAAGGCAAAGTCGACCTCGGCGGAATTTGAACTCAGAACGTAAAGACAGATGAAATACCACGAAGCATTTTGCCTGATGTGCTAACGAGTCTGCCAGCTCGCCACATTATAAACATTACATTCTGCAAGAAAAGTAATTAAGATATTTAATAAACATACCTGTTGCTAGTTTTGGCTCTTTGGATTGCTTCTGCAACTTCTCTGTTTGTGTTTTCAAGATTACGTAAAGCTTCATTTTGTGCTTTATATTCATCTTGTTTACTTTTGTGTCTAAAGAAAAATATTAATAGAAATAAAAAAAAAAACAGTAGGGACTAATGAAAGCTGAACCCATGAATTCCAATTAAGAATTAAACTCTGGCTTAATTGCTTCATTAAAACTAAATCATTTCATTAAAACTATAATGTGCTCAGGGAAAAATTATAAATTTCCTGTTTACAATGCTATTCTAAATTTCAGGTTTAGTGACTGCTCAATATGTCATCTTTTAAACTATACTTCCTCAGGCAAGTATTTCTTTTCTGTATCACCAGCTAAATGTATGTGAAGACACATGGCTTAGTGGTTAAGCTGATAGGTAATAGGTTCGATTCTTGGAGCGTGTGATGCATCGTGTCCTTGAGCAGCAGGGCACTTCATAGCACACGGCTCCAGGTCATTCAGGCTAAAATATGAATACTAGCAATGCAGATGCAGCTCTCTCTCTCTCTCTCTCTCTCCAGGTGTCGTCTTCAGAACATTCTATTGAGTCAAGGGTTGGAGGACCAGAGGATGTCTGTGTCTGATCATGACTACATAGTAACCTAAAACAATAAGCAAAGAAATTATATATGTTGCAACATCCCAGCTGGGATAGCCATAAGTCTCCTCTATAGCATAACACCTGTTCCTGTCCATCTCAACACCTGGCAAAGAGCTACCTCCTGCAACACTGTGTTTTCACTCAGTCAAAGGACCTTGTATTGAAAGTGATTTGATAACCCCACAAGAGTGGGTGCCACAACAAAAGCACCCCAGTACACTCTGTAAAGTGGATGGCAGTGGGAAGGACATCAGGCTGTAGAAGCCATGCCAAAGCAGGCATTGGAGCTCATTGCAGCCCTCAAGCTCATTGGATCTTGTCAAACCATCCAACCCCTGTCACAATGGAAGACTGGAAGACAGATTTTAAATGATGATGAAGATATACATATTTACGCGCACACACACAATAATAGTTGTAATGAAGAATGAAAGATAAAGTACTAAAAATGGTGAAGTAGAGACTTCCTGACAAAATGTGTTGGTTTCAACTGGCTAAATAACACACACACACACTCTCTCTCTCATGTATATGCACACACACACATTGCTATTTATTTGAATGTTTTCTGCATAATCCCAAGTTAATCCCTTTAGAAAGGAATATATAGTGATCAGTATAATTCATTACCAAATGTGTATTTGTTGTTGCTCTTGTTGTTATTGTTGCTGAAATGTAACCTTGGTAATCTGACTCACCAGACCCAGGACATGGTAAACGAATTAATTGAATGACTAATCCGTCTTTACTATAGATCATGGAATTCTAAGAAATAAGATTTAACCCTTTAGCACTCAGATTATTCTGTCAAATGTAAAGCTTATTTATTCACATTATTTTGGATTAATCCAGCATTATCTTGAAGCTTTGAGATTTTGATGAGGTAACTGTTAATTTTTCAGAATGAGATTGTAGGATTGGTGTGGAAAACCAGATTTAGCCAGTTTGAACATAAAACAAGTAGAATAGTTTGGCTAGACATGGCTGGTTTAAATGCTAAAGACTTAAATCATGTCATTTTTAGCCCTTTAGCATTTAAACCAGTCATATCCAGCCAAAATATTCTACCTGTTTTATCTTCAAACTGGCCAGATCTGGCCTTTTACACCTACCTTACAGTGTCATTTTTAAGATAAACAATCACACCATCAAAATCTCAAACTCTGAAATAATGCACGATTAATTCAAATGATATGAATACTCAAGCATTGCATTTGACAGAGTAAGTTGAACACTAAGAGGGTTGGTCTAAAGATTTAATTGATGGAACAACTATACCACAGCTTGTTCATTGGCTCATTCCATTCAGCAAGAATAGGTTGGAGTGGGAATATTCTAGCTTGCTGCTTCCTAATCTTTTGTTAGTCCAGCAGCCTCCTTTGATATCGAATAGACCTGGTCAGCTTCTCACTTTAAATCTTCTATATTAGTATTCAAAACATTGACTGGTGAAGCTTTAATTTGAATTCCCAGTACTTACTGAAATCAGCTTTAGTACCACACCACAAGGAGTACTCTAATTCTAGGTTGGGAAACACTATTGCCCAAGGTGCCATACGGTGGGATTGAACCTCAGACCACATGGTTGCAAAACTAGCTTCTTAGCCATACACCTATGCCTGTAACATGTTAGTAAAGTCATTTTATTTATTTATAGTTTAATATTAGCAATGTCTTTTGCTGTACATCTGCATATTGATCACTGCACCATTTAAATATTGATTTATAACATTGGCACCAAGCCACAACTTTGTGGGAAGGGTGTAGACAAAGAACTGACTCCAGTCCTTGATGGGTTCTTTATTTCTATCAACTCCCCTCCACCCCCAGAAGGACATAAAACAAAGTTGACATTGGCTGGGTTAGTAAGCAAATGCTCCATCAATATCAGTTGCGGTAATTTCTTTACTGTAATTGTTCAGCATCATGCCACACATCAGTCTGTACATACCAGCCATGTTTGCTAGTTTCTGTGGATGGCTTTTGTACAGCATGCTTCATGAGAAGAGATTGTTATGTCTTGCTCAACACTCTGACATTTCACTGAAGATAGGAACAGTGTGAATGATTTCACATGATCTCCCAGTGCAGTGTCTCTTACTCTAGCTCTCACCGTCTCTCTTTTTCTTTCTCTGAGAGACAGAAAGAGAGAGAGAGAGAGAGAAAGACAGGGAGATAGAGAGAGAAAAAGAGGGAGAAAAGATATATATATATATGTATATATATATATGAATTTGTGTTGCAAGCTACTAAGAAGAACGGCAATAATGATGACAACAATATAGAGGGCTGAAGCACAGATGCGAAGCACATAGCCATGCATATGAACACGCATGCACACACACACGCATGCATACACACACACACATGCACGCACGCACAAACACATGCACATATAAGGATAGACATCATAGAAGAACAAAATGGACTAAGTAGAGCGGGAGTACATACAAGGATGAAAAGCATTACTGAAGAGGTCACAGATGTGTGATGAAAGATTTCTGGACAATGGACAGGAGTTAAAATAAGAAGAGTAATAAATGAGTAAAGAATGAATACATAGTGCATGTGTTTATTTTACGGAATAAAAATGACCATCCCAAAATACAATGTATATATATATATATATATATATATATATATATATATGCGAGTAAAAATAAATACAAAAAAGGTGGGTTTTTTTGTATGATTGTGTATAGAGGAATATATTATTTAGTTTAAAAGAGTTCCAGCACTGTCTGTTTTTTATGTTTTATTTATATTCCTGCAGAACCAATGTGGGGTATAGAATATGGAATATACAATATATAATATAAAATAAAATAAAATAAAAATGGATGGCACCATGAAAGAAAGTATTGAATGTAGATGAAATATTGAGTGTTCAATATAAAGGATCAAATATATAAATATATAAATATAAATATATAAAGGCGACTCGAGTTTCAGGGCTATTTCCCTTCGTCATGGCCGGTATGACAGGAGTTAATGGCTTGCAACCGTTTACTCAACAGGCAAGAATTGAACACCTATTTTGTATGTCTTAAACAATGTCTGACAAGATTCAACTTTCAAATATTTTAAAATTTTATTGATTAATTTTCTGAAGGTCTTGAATTGAAACAGCTGTAAGGGTTGTTTGTCAACTTTTCAATTAATAAATATATATAAACCATGGTTTATATAGTTACCTTGCAGTTGAGTATTAACTGTAATGTTCTACGTCCTTTGTATCAATTACTAACCAGTATTTTCATAGGATTTTGCTATCCCTGAATGAGGTTTGTAACCTTTATTTGTGTATTATGTATCATCATCATCATCATCATCATCGTTTAACGTCCGCTTTCCGTGCTAGCATGGGTTGGACGATTTGACTGAGGACTGGTGAAACCGGATGGCAACACCAGGCTCCAATCTAATTTGGCAGAGTTTCCACAGCTGGATGCCCTTCCTAACGCCAACCACTCAGAGAGTGTAGTGGGTGCTTTTATGTGTCACCCGCACGAAAACGGCCACGCTCGAAATGGTGTCTTTTATGTGCC
>NC_068986.1:1124520-1126959 GCF_001194135.2 Octopus bimaculoides
ATTCTCTTTATTAAGCAATCTATCGTAGTGGTATCTCCAGACCTCTTTCTTTGCAGCCTCATTTAGTGCAAGCGTACCATCATCCATGCGAACACATTTCTCTCCTACAACATCACTATTCTCTCTCCTACACTGTCTTGCAACACGAAATACCTCGAGTCTTTGGTCCTCACGGCGCAGAACATTGGCAAATCTTTTCTTATCTGCTTCCCCTCTGGCTAAATAAACCTGTCGCCTAGCCTCCCTTCTGGCACATTGGTACAATTCCCTGCTACCACCGTTCTTCCAGTCCTTCCAAGCCTGTTTCTTTTGTCTAATAGCCCTATATATATATATATATACACACACACACACACACACATAATCACATGCATACACACACACACAGATACATGAGAGGTGGGGAGAGAGAGAGGGAAGAATTGATTCTAGTATTTTGCCAGTACTTAGAAGGATGAAATGCCAAGCTGACTTCAGTGGGATTTGAACTTATATCGCAAAGAGCTGGAACAATTACTGTGAAGTTCTTGTTTGACATTCAAATGGTTCAATGGCTCTGTCTATTGACCACATTGCGGTGACATTACCTCCTTGATATTTCATAACATTAAAAACTTACTCATTTTTGACAATTTCCAGTTTTTCTTCAGACTTTATAAGAGCTTCTTTATCGACTTTAAGTGCTGAAAATTGTCAATAGAAACCTTATTACAATCCATCATTGTATGAAATGTTGAAAATATAAAGAAATATAAAGAAACAATTTAAAAGAAACGTTTTAGTATATGAAGAATTTGTAAATATCTGTTATCTAATCAAAAAATTCTACAACAGAGAAAATTCTTTCTACTACAGGCACAAGGCCTGAAATTTGATGGGAAGAGGCTATTCATCATCATCATCATCATCGTCGTCGTTTAACATCCACTTTCCATGCTGGCATGTGTTGGACAGTTTGACATGGAGCTGGCTAGCAGGGAGCTGTCCGGACTCCAGTTGTCTGTTGAGGCATGATATCTATGGTTGGATGCCCTTTCTAACTATTCCTGCTCTTGCTATTCAATTGCATAAACCCCAGTGTTCAACTGGTACTTATTTTATCGACCCTGAAAAGATAAAAAGCAAAGTTGATCTCAACGGAATTTCAACTCGGAATGTAAAATTAGAAGAAATGTCATTTAGAATATTGTCTGCTAATGATTCTTCCAGCTCAATGCCTTTGATAATTCTCTCTACTCTAGGCACAAGGCCAGCAATTTTAAGGAAAGGGGGCATGTTAATTACATCAACACCAGTACTTCACTTGTATTTTATTTTATCAACCCTGAAAGGATGAAAAGAAAAGCCAGCCTCAAAAGCCTTTAAACTCAGAATGTAAAGAATTGGTCTACAACTTAGAAAATAGTAAAGTATTAAAATACATAATGTATCATGGGAAATAGAATTAATTATCATCTTTCAT
Organism: Octopus bimaculoides; assembly: GCF_001194135.2. NCBI lineage: Eukaryota > Metazoa > Mollusca > Cephalopoda > Octopoda > Octopodidae > Octopus > Octopus bimaculoides. The sequence continues at coordinate 1,125,983 of NC_068986.1, forward strand.
CATCATCATTTTAATTTCCACTTTTCCATGCTTGCATAGGTCAGACAAAGTTTATCAAAACAAATTTTCTCTGGCCAGATATCCTTCCTGTCAACAACTCCAAGCAAAGTAATATTTCTCTATGGCCAGACATGTTCTCGCAGAATACTGGAAGTGGTCACTGCCCGCATGACAGTGACCAATAATTTGCATCTGTTACATGATGTCAAAACAAGGAGGCACAAACACACACATACACACACACTCATGCACAGACACACATTCACATTCACACACATATATGTTGACATCTATTTGCAGATGACTCTAAGCTCCGGAAAGTCATTAAGGGAGCATATGATCGAATGATGCCTCAATCGGACCCATTTGCAGTAACCCAGGGGGCACAAAAAAACAATAAGCAGTTGAATGAAGAAAAATTTGAGCTCATCCACTTTGGAAGAGAGGGCACACTCAAACAACCATATACACTACCGTTGGGAGACCTACTTGAATTGTAGGATAATATCAGAGACTTAGGTATAACTGTCGACAGTAACCTTAGCTGGAGTGTGCATATCAACAAAAAAGTCGATGTTGTCCACAGAATGTGCTCATGGATTCTCAGAACTTTTCAATCTAGGGATCATGAAACCACCATCCTTCTCTTCTCCACATTCGCTAGGCTCCCACCTCGAATACTGCTGCCCATTGTGGTTCCCCTACAAAAAACAAGACATAATGCGGATTGAAGTGCCACAGAGATCAATCACAAAAAAAAAAATGGCATGATGGGACTTGATTATTGGGCTCGACTTAAACAGCTGAAGCTTTATTCTCTGCAACACTTCCATGAGCGATACATTATTTGCACCATGTGGAGAATATTCCACCAATATTATCCATATGACTTTTTAATTCCCGAGCATTATACTAATACATCTAATTGTTTTCTACACCACCTGTCTTCATCTGTTGTTTTTTTGTGTGAATTCTCC
>NC_068986.1:1126969-1129586 GCF_001194135.2 Octopus bimaculoides
TATATATATATATATATATATATATATATATATATATGTACATTCTATTAAGGTATAACTCAAGTATTCACCTATTTTATTGTGAGTCTGTTTTATGTGGTTTACTTCCGAAGTTTCATTCATTCGGTCAGTTTAAAAAGAGAAGCTTTCAATTCGATAATCAAGATTACAGATGTAGAGAAATGTGGAGTGTGTGAGTATTTCTGAATACATCGTTTACCACAAAAGGGTGGATTTGATGGTACCACCCCCTTAAAATTCACCTTTCTAGGCTCTGTAATATTTCTGTTTAAATCAATAAATCTCATTACAATAACAGGTGACAAGACTCTTATGCCTCCACCACCACCACCACCACCACCACTATCATCATCACCATCAGTGTTTTATGTCCACTTTTCAATGCTGGTATTGGTTGGCTAGTTTTCCTGAGGCAGCGTATTATGGCCAACTGCACCGATTCTTTTAGCTGCATCTTACAACATACAAAGATGTGGTGTACTTATCCTAAAACCAGGATATACACTGTAATTTCTCATATATCATGTGAAAGAAATTATCTTAAGAAGCATTACATCTAATATATAATTACTTAGTGTCTACTCATTAATTACTGAATTACTGATAAGCCCTCTTAATGATTGCTTCCTCTTTAGCAAATTACATAGGACAAATGAAAATTAATGTCTTCATCTATTACAGCCTTACATCGTGGATGAATTATAAGAAAATCATTTTATCAACCTCAGGAGATGAAAGGCAAAGTTGGTTTCAGCAGAATTTGAAATCAAGACATACAGAGCCGTAACCAAATATTACCTTTTAATTGAGGGGAAATGGATCAATTGGTCAGATCACTCTTGAGTGCTACTGATAACACGTAACCCAGTACAACCTGTTGCATGGTCAGGTCATCAGCGACTAAACTGGCAACCCCATCAAGCTTTCTTGGTGAGGAGGGTGATTGCAAGACACCTTGTGGGATGGAAAATAAGACCCATCAAAGGGTGGAAGAACCACCGGGTAGTCAATGGTCAATTCAACAAGTATCTTGTCACGGTGAAGTGCCTGTCTGCTCCATTGACCCAGAGAGCTATGCTGGAGCTAGAAAAATCTCCAGGAAGGTCTTACCAAGCCAGACAGGTTGAAGGTTAGGAGACAGACGAAACCTTAATGACAATAAATTGAAGTGTCAGCAGCAGGGAGTGGATTTAGTTATGAGCAGGGGACCTAACAGATCGGATTCCTGGCTTTGAATTAGCAGGATGTCATGCAGAGGATCTTGAATACAAGACAATGGATATAAGACCCTAGTATTCCTAGTTAGATGGAAACTGAGGGACCACATGGAGCAGCGTCCTGTGACTCCTATAGTATGCACAACCAAAATCCCTATGAATAAGGGGTGTCCTATGGGACAACTTTGATGAGAAAGATGAGATGGATTGATTAGACCAACCCTAGTGTTTAATTGGTACTTATTTTATTGACCCCAGAAGGAGGAAAGGTAAAGTTGACCTTGGTGGTATTTGATCTCAGAACATAAAGATCCAGAACACATACTACAAAGCATTTTGCCTGATGCAGTAATGATTCTGTTCATCCATTTCCTGAGCATTCAGCAATGAATATTTCTATTAGTTAGTTAGCATGATGCCAGAAAGGAATCAATAGTTGAACACATTATATCATAGACTTCTTGTACAGATAGAAATGAATAGACACTTCCAAGAAGAAATCTAAATGAGCAATCATGAATGAAAGGACATTGTGCAATCAAAGAAGTAGTTAACTACAGATGTCCAAATAGACTGTAGTTGGCTATAGATTTCCAAATGAAGCAGAACGAATCCATCATGTTACTATGCATAAATAAATGATGAGGTGTGAAACTAAAGCCTTATCCATCAAACACAATTTCTATTTACAATAGGTGCAAGTGTGGTTGTATGGTTGAGAAGCATGCTTTGTAACCAAGGGCTTTCGGGTCTAGTCCCATGGTGCAGCATCTTGGGCAAGTGTCATCCACTATGGCCCAGGGCCAACCAAAGACTTGTGAGTGAATTTGGTAGACAGAAACTGAATGATGCTCTTCATAAATATATATACATACATATATAAATATATAAATATATACATACATACATATGTATATATATATGTGTGTGTGTGTGTGTGTGTGTGCGTATTGTGTCTGACAAGAGTCATTCTGTTTTAATGCCTTACATACATACATACATACATACATACAAAAGAAGACGGAAACACATGACTATACACACACACACTGTGTGTGTGTGAAGTGTGCATTTGTGTATATGGTCATGTGTTTCAGCCTTCTCTTATGTATGTATGTATGTATGTATGTATGTATGTATATATACATACATATATAAAAGAAGATTGAAACATATGACCATATACACACAAGCACACTTCACACACACACACACACACACACACACACGGACACATATGGAGACACACATCCATACATAACAGACACAAGTACATAGTCACACAAACCCATACACAAACATGCACACACAAGGAGACAGAGGTACACACACACACACACACACACACACACACACACACACACACACACACACACACA
>NC_068986.1:1130246-1149931 GCF_001194135.2 Octopus bimaculoides
ATATATATATATATATATAATGTAAAGAACTTCTTTCAGTTTGTTTCATATATATATATATATATAAACACACGCATACATACACTTAAGTGTGGAGTGTGTGTGTATGTGTGTGTTTGTGTTTACTTCTACAAGTCTCTGAAAATAGCTTCATTAGATGCAATGATGCTGTTGTCATTTCCTTTGTTATCTGTTGGTTTTGAGCTTCAAAAATGAATAGGATAAATGGTAATGGTTAGTGACAGAAGGGTATCTGGCTGTAAAACAATGCTTCAATATTATATTCATTTGATCCATACTGGCATGGAAAAAAAAAAAAAACCGAATGTAAAAAGAAAACATAAAGAAATGAAATAAAAATACCTGTCCGAATTGCAATGTTGTAGCTTGAGATTATTTTAGTTAACAAGACAAGAATGACAGAAGTATGAGGGAGGTTGTTAGCTGCCAAAAAGAAGAGAGAGTTAAAAATATATTGAAGTTGTTGATTTGCTGTTTCACTTGTAACTGATCATTAGATAAGCATGCTTCCAAAATAGCTTTAGCCTGATTATAAGATACAAAGAGGAAAAGAAGAAAAAAAAAAGAAAAGAAAAGGAATTTACTAAAATCTTCTGTTCTCAAGTATTGTATTGTAAATTTGATTATCAGTGTGTTATTCAATGAAATCACAGTTGATTATATCAACAAAGCACCAACCTCTCAGTCAAAGACTCAATCATACATATTTTACCTCTACTGCTGTGTGATTCATTCTTGGATAAGGCAATTAACCGTTACTAACCTAGTTCACCTAACTGTTAATACAGGGATTGTATCGTAAAACAGTTTAACACTGTAGACAAGTGCTTCCCAACCCTTTTTTATTCTTGGGGAACACTTAACTCTCTTTGAAAGGTTTGGCAGTGCTAAATCCATTGGATACCACAAAGAAGGTTTAAAAAATGTTGCCTCATCCAAGACCTTGTTTTGATCAAATTCCCAAACAATCTCAATTATAAGGTAATTTTCTTTTTTTTTTCTGGAGGATGATACAAACAGGAAAATAGAACTCAAAATATGAGTACATATTCTTTTATTCTGGAGCACCACCTTCAAGGGGTTTTTTAGTCCAGAAATAGACCCCAAAGCTTATTCTTTGTAAGTGTAGTACTTACTCTGTCAGTCTCTTTTGCCAAACCACTAAGTTACGGGAATGTAAACACACCAACATCAGTTGTCAAGCGATGGTCAGGGGACAAGCACAGATACAAAGACACACACACATAAATATATACATACATATATATATACATATATATATATACAACAGGCTTCTTTCAGTTTCCGCCTACCAAATCACAAGGCTTTGGTTGGCCCAGGGCTATAGTAGAAGACACTTGCCCAAGGTGCCACACAACAGAACTGAACCCAGAATCATGAGAAGGGGAAGAAAGCTTCTTACCACACAGCTACACCTGCGCCTATATATTTTTTCATTTCATCAGCAGCCATTACAAAGTGTACTGCACAAAACGTTCGCCCTTTGAGTCACATACAGATGTCATGGATTCTCTGCTTTAACCCTTTTGTTGTCACATTTCTGTTAAAATATACTGCTTTTCTTTCAAATGATTTAAATGAGGAGTTTAGTAAAATAACAGCGGTTATTAAGCAGATGTTTGGAACATATATTGGTTTGAAATTTAAACACAAGTGCAGTAATTTCAGGGGAGGGCTAAGTTGACTGCATTGATCCCAGGATTCAACTAGTAAATATTTTATCAGCCCCAAAAGGATGAAAGGCAAAGTCAACCATGGTAGTATTTGAACTCATAACATAAAGAAAGATGAAATGCGGCAAAGCATTTTGCCCAGCATGCTAACAATTCTCTAGCTCATTGCCTTATTTGGAACATACTTTAAGAAGAAATTTTGACGGAAGATTTTAATTGAGATCACTTTCATATAAGAAGTATGCACAATAGAACAAGGGGTAGTCTCAGGCAGGTTGGTTTTAAAGGGTTAAGGAATACTTCCTGTGTGCATAATAAAATTATGAATATAAGATTAAACATAACAATTACTGAAAAATACATTTGCATATAATTAGCCTATGAATTACTATTTTTCTTGAAATCCCTGGCACTAGGGTTCTGGAGAACCCCAGTTCAATAGAATAACTTGTAGAATTTCCATGGGCAACAGTGAGATGAAATCCTCTCAGGAACAAGTAGTGCAATAGCTTAGCATCTGAATAATGCGGAAGATATTTCTTAACGATTTAATGCATTGAAAATAGAAATAATCTCCACTCCATTGGAAAAACTTTCTGGTTAATGGCATTCAACAAAAGGGAGAATTATCTGCGTGATATCTGAAGTGGTGGCAATATCAACAGCTAAGGAGAAAGTTAAAAGCATGGACTAAAAGCTTTAGAAAACTCAGCTACCGCAAAACTACCTCTTCATTTGAGTGTCACTGAATTTTCTCATGAAGTTTAACTACTTTGCTGAGAATTAAAAAGATGTTCTAATTGATCTCTCAGTAGAATATCTCATTAGTAATCCAGGTGAGAAAATAAATGAGTGTCTAGTCAACATCAACAAATATTGATCCATGGTTAAGACAGCTTTCCTGAACAATAAATATGTAAAGGAAACAAGCTAACTGAATCATGATATTGAATAGAATTATAAATGTTGCTTATCTTATACTAAAGATTACTTCGTTTGTAAACAAAACCACCTTCGGCTGTAATTCTAAGTCTACTGTCACTTCTGCATGTTCTTTATATATATATGTTCTATTTTGTTTTAATTTCATTCTTCTTTGTATTATACCAAAGACTGTGTTCAGAAGAAGAACATGACTAAAATACAACCAACACTGGTTCATGTTAACTATTCTTGTCTGTATGATGTGTGTTTGTGTATGTCTCTGTATGAATCAGTGTTGTTTAGATATGGAAATGACAATATGTGTGTGTGTGTGTGTGTGTGTGTGTGTGCTTCACTGTGATTATATGTTTACTAGGGATGACACGTAAAAGCACCCACTACACTCTCTGAGTGGTTGGCGTTAGGAAGGGCATCCAGCTGTAGAAACTCTGCCAAATCAGACTGGAGCCTGGTGTTGCCATCCGGTTTCACCAGTCCTCAGTCAAATCGTCCAACCCATGCTAGCATGGAAAGCGGACGTTAAACGATGATGATGATTGCATCAAATTTAGTTGTTGTTGATGATGACGATGATGATGATGATGATGCTGATGCTGATGAGCATGATGAAGATGATAGTAGTGGTGGTAGTGGTGGTGGTGGTGGCAGTGGAATTAATGATTATGATGATAATGGGAAGGTTGTGGTTGTGGTGAGGGTGTTGACAATGAGAAAGAATTCTACTTCAAGCATGGAGTTCACATTCCTTAAATTTTGTTATGTAAATATTCATATCACAGAGAAGTTTTTTTTTTTTTTTTTTGCAAATTGGACCCAGCTTCTATACAGAAAAAGAGTAAGGGTATGTATTTCATACATTGTACTTCATACATTGTACTTCATATAAACTATGGGTGCACATGAAGTCTAGTAGGACAATAGGTAAGCTGACAGTGAAAAAAGGGTTTTGTATGTAACAGATGTGCATGATTAGCTAGCAGAAAGAACACCCATGAAATTAATTCTTTCAAATGCTAAAAGGAATGGGAGAAAGGGCTCAGAAATAGTTGATGGCTTCTGTTATTCAGATGAGCTAACTAGGAGTTGAGGAGAGTGCTCTGAAGGTATAGTTGCCAAAGTAAAAATGGTCAGGAGAAAATTCAGGAGTTAGTATCTCTGTTGGAAACAAAGGAATTCTATTTCTCATTGAATGAAGCACAGATTGTATGATACTTGTGTATGAAGTATAATGCTGCATGGCAGTGAAACATAGACACAGAATGCAGAAGATATGTGAAGGGTATAATGAAATGAGACAAGCATTCTCCCTAACATGAACCAAAATTGCATTGCCTGCATTGATATGTATCTACCTGCTATAAAGCTCTTGGTATATATAGTTAAGCATCCAAACTTGTATTTCTTATAGCAGAGCTCACTGAAGGTGTATTTCACTATGTTTTTAATGCAGTTATTATTTCTCTATGATATATAAAGTAAATACTTTATTCTTTTGTCTGTATACTCTCTACTTATGATGTCAACAGCTATTATATATTGCATGAAAAAAATGAGTATTTTTAGTGCAACAGTGGCTGATGAAGTGAGTTGTCACCAAAACATCTTGATATAGTTGCAAACTAACTTGTGGTATGTAATGCTATAGTTTCTTTATGTGATAAATTTGAGGTTCACTTTTCCTCTTTTCTTAATTTACATAAAATCATAGCACTGATTACCTGTTGAGCCGTTGTGCACTCTCAGAGATTAAATATTTTTATATAAATAAATTAAATTGCACTACTTATATTCATGTATAGACCATGACAAGCCATCCAACCCATACCAGCATGGAAAGCATAAGTAAAATGATGATGACAATATTAACACACACACACACACACACACATACATAGGTGCATGTGTGTGTGTGTATATATACATATATATTCACACACGAACATATATATAGGAAGAGAGACAGAGGGAGGGAAAAAGCAAGAGGAGAAAGACTGAACTCTACAACCTCACCTAACAAGTGTTCTAGGAAATGAGAATAAAAAAATATCTGGTATTATAATAAAAATATCCAGAGGAAACAATGAAAAACCACTTTTGTAATATGTCGAGAAAGCCGTGTGCTTTAAATGTCTAAGATGAGTGAGTTATTGTCAACAAGATTATAATTTTCTGAATGGCTGAACACATCTTCAGAGTGTATATTCATAATATTTATATCTATACATCTATACTATATTCTGATTGGTTTGACCTTTCAGTGCCATCAAATGGCTGTAGCCTCAGGGAAAAGTGAGATTGTTAAACTTAGTTTAGAAATAAAGAGCGAGATCTTGTATACATTCAGGAATGAGATAACGGATGATGATCAGAAATCAATTCAACTGAAATTTAGATTAAATATAAATATACACGCTAACATTGAGGTTTATAATCTTGAAATATTTTAAGATTTTTTGAATGGTATTATGGTCAATAAATGCTACTAAAGGAAAAATTTGGCATTTAGCCTGAAGTGTGTGTGTTTGTGTGTGTGTGTGCATGTGTGCATGCATGAGTGTGTGTGTGTGTGTGTTCCAGTGTTTGGGTGTGTGGGTGGGTGTGTATTCCTTCAAAGCTAATGACTATTTTCATAACTTTTCAGAGTTTTCTGCTAGAAGAGTTCACACAGTGAAAAATCTCAATAATGACAGAGTGAATAATCAACTTTTGACTCTATGTATTCAATACTCTCTCTCCAAATTGTATATCTATATGTGTGTGTGTGTGTGTGTGTGTGTGTGTGTGCGTGTATTTATACATGTGTGCATATACATACATGATCTGATCAATAAGTATCCGGACTGTTGCTGTAATGAAGCTAAAGCATGCACAGTGAAGCCACTTGGCTCAGATTGACCTTGAACTCTGTTGTGCATGTGCACTAAGTCTTAATGTTCTAGTTCCCTTTTGCTGTGTACAGCAGTGTTTGGAAGTAACATGTGTAGTGTGTGTTCATCACATTGACTATGACAAAGAAAGTTGAGCAGAGAATCTGCATTAAATTATGCCAAAAGCAAGTGGTTCCTGCTCAGAGGCCTATGCAAACTTTTCAAAAAGTTTTCATCATTTTCAACACAATCAATGAGATTTTGTGCAACTGAAACCTAAGTGTCATTTTGGTCAGCTGAAAGCAGTTTGGGCGCAAACTTGGCAGACACGTGTCTCATACCCAAATCTTCAGTGATAATGGACTGAACTGAACCATACCTAATCTGCACATCCTCTGATCACTCATGGATGGTGATTCAGAGATTTCCCCCTCACTGCTGCACACACATTTGTGATGCTTTTCCCAGTTCTGCTAATTTTAGGTCTCCCAGAACGTTTGTCATTATCAACATTTTCTGGTCACCATGGAAACGTCTGAACCACTTGTACACTTGTGTGCAGCTCATACATGCCTCTCCAAACACTTTCTGAAACTTTGTGTAGGCCTCTGAGCAGGTATTGCCACCATGACAACTTTCTCTGTCATGGTCAATGCTATGATCACACGCTACACACCTTCCTTCCAAGCTCTGTTGTAAACAGCGGAAGTGAGCAAGAACATTAAAACTTAGTGCACATGCACAACAGAGGTCAAGGTCAATCTATACCGAGTGGCTTCACTGCATGCTATAGCTTCATTACTATGGCAACAGTCTGGATACTTATTGATTAGACCTCCTATACACAAGGTACATTCCAGAAGTTTTTAGACATTTTCTGGAGAGATATTTATTAATTCCAAAGAAGTACAAAACTCTAACCCTCTCTAAAATAGTAAAACACTTGTAGTAGTGCTCCAGCCACTTCACGAAGGTCCCATGGACATCCTCCAAAATGAAGATGTCCACAACCCTTGTCACAGCCTCCTTTATCTTCTCCTTCAGTTTTGGGAACAACCAAAAGTCACAGGGAGCAAAGTTTGGACTGTGGGGAGGGTGACAGACAGTTTTGATGCTCACCGCTGCCAAGTAGTTGATTACCAGGATGGAAATTGTGAACTTGTGCAGGTGCTGTGGCCTTTTGCAATGAAATCTCTCTTCTTGAACTTCCTCAAAACTTCCACAAAGTACTCTTTGTTGACCATCAGCCCAAAGGGAACCCATTGGATATAGATGATGCCCTTGCTGTCAAAAAAGGGGAGTCATCATAAACCTTCCAGTGGACTTGCTTTGCCTGTCCTCTTGCACCAGTGAAAAACAGATGCTCAGCTCATATGACTCAATCCATAAGCAGTGCTGAGCATTTCATAAATTTTGGTAGCATTTTTTGGCCAGTTTAAGACAAAACCTTATTGCAGAGTGAGCTTCCAAACTCAATGTATTTCATCTGACCCATACAAGTTTAGAAAAGTGGAGGTAAACGACGATAATGATGATAATAATTAAAAAGGTTCATATAATTCAAAATTATAATACATACATAAAGAATCCCTTTATAGTTTATGGCAGAACCAGGAATTTTTTTAATGGTTTCATTAGAGGAGAGAAAGAAACATTTATGAATGTTTTCAGGGTTTCTGAGACTAGTTAGTAGAATGAAGGAAATTAATTGTGAGGGGAATAAAATTTTTAAAAAATTGAGGAAGGGACAGATATATTGAATTATAGTAAATGATTTATTTATTGTTATACTTGGGGATGGTCATATTTTGGCCAATTAAATACATACACCGTACATTTGGTCTTCCCTTCAGCTTTATTATAATTATTATTTTAGTTTCTTTGTTAAAGTTCTTTCATCACACCTTCTGTGACCTTTTCAGTGACTCTCTATCTCATGTGTCTGCTCTTGTTCTGTGTTGCTGAAGAAGTCACAGGATAAGTGTTGAAAGAACTTGACAAAAAAACTAAAATAATAATAATAAAGCTGAAGTGAAGACCAAATATATAGTGTGAGTTGTTTAATTCGCAAAATATGACCATCCTTAAGTATAACAATATCCATTTCAACCCATGATTTCACATCAAGAATCTTGCAAAATAAATCCATAAACGTAAGATTTATTTATTCTTTTGTATCAATGAAGAATTCTTCAACAAACCTTCTTGCTGATCTTTCAGTTGTTGCTTCAGATGAATTGAGTTGTCAGTCTCATATTGATATCTCATATTTAACTAAAAATAAAACAATGAGACAACATTGTGAGTTCAGATTCTATCATAGACTACTTTGTTAGAAGACTTAATCCACCACTCACTTTAACATCACTTCCTGATCCATGTATCAGAAAATCTAAAATAAATGTAACATAGCTCGCTTACAATTTATAATGCCTATGCTATAGAAAGTAATCACATGTAAGTACATCTTGTTACTCCCCTTACTTATAGTAAAATATACAGAATATCTTGGCATGTTTTATGGCTGATTGGTCCTAGCCCAGAGGATGAGCAGCCCTCATTCTCCCGCCTAAAAAGAAAACTGAATGCTGTTTAAATAACAAGATGTTATATATTATACGTGTTTATGAATTTGTGTGTGTGTGTGTGTGTGTTGTATGAGTGTGTGTGCATATGTGTTATGTCTGAGTGGGTATTGGAAAAGGATTGCTAAAAAAACTGGTGCATTGAACAAAAACTGCGGTATTTATTCCATCCTGAGTTATGTCCATTGATACTAAGAAGATCTTAGCCATTTGATAATTAGAGATCAATAAAATAAGTATGGGGCAATGTGCTGCAGTCAATATAATAGACTGGAACCTCTGAAAGCTGTTCCCTGGCATGGTTGCAGACTAAAGTCTGACACAAATAAAAGAATAAAAGAATTTTCAAATGGGAGAGAGAGAGAGAGAGAGAGAGAGAGAGAGAGAGAGAGAGAGAGAGAGAGAGAGAGAGAGAGAGAGAGAGAGAGAGAGAGAGAGAGAGAGAACATCTAACTTAGAAATGAAATAACTACCGTGTTGTGAATGAAATTTCAGAAAGACCAAATACACAAATTACACATACTTCATTCAAAATCTTCTTCTTTTCACTGGTAAAGGTATCAGATTTCTTTGTTAGTTTTAGTTGCTGTTGGGATAATTTCTTCCTATAAATATAGATAAAATATACTCATTTACTTCTTTAGTCAACGACAGTTTGTACATATGTTACATAATATATATGTCTGATACAATGTATATGTCTCATAATGTATGTGTCTAAAACAAAGCAATAAGTAACAAGTAATATCTAAAAAAGTCTTATTGTTAGTCCACTTCATGGTTCCAGTGAACATAATGGAAAAGCCATTGCCCTGGAAGATAATGAGGGAGATGCCTTTTTAGATATTACTTGTTACTTATTGTTTTATGTATGTATCTTATAATGTATGTCTGATAATGTATATGTCTAAAACAATAAGTAACAAATAATACCTGAAAACTTATACATTGTATAAGATATACATTATTAGACACACATTATAAGACATATGCAATGTAAGACATATCCATTATAAGAGATATACATTATCATTGTTCCTTGTTCCTTGAGTCTGAGGATTGATTTCTTCTCCTGGATGAATATTTAGACCATTAATGCTGATGGCAAATATGGCTTACAAGGTCAATCCTCACATAAGAACACAAGATTGCATTGGCTACATGTGAATGTTGGAGTTGGTCATGGTTGCTGCTGTCTGGCTTTCTGTTGCCATTGTCTCTCTCTTCCTCTTTTCTTATTCTTTCTCTTTCAAACAGTGTTTCATTATTGCTTATGTTTTTGTCAGTATAAGACATATACATCATAAAACATTGTATAAGACATATACTTCATAAGATATTGTATAAGACATATACTTCATATAAGGGATATTCATTATGTGACATGTGCCTTATAAGGCGTATACATCATAAGATATTGTATAAGACATACACATTGTATATGTTGATCATTCAAAAGTGTATAGTTTGTAACAAAGAAAGCAAATCTGAAAATATTGCAAGCATTGAAGGAAATTCCAATTTGCCCAAAATACTGGAAAGGTAGAGTTGAAGAGGATAAGAAGAATTAGGTTGAAGAGGATATCAGGTTTCATTTAATCAGTTACTGCTGCATCTTTATCCTAAATCTAACACCAGAGAGAGAGAGAGAGAGAGAGAGAGAGAGAGAGAGAGAGAGAGAGAGAGAGAGAGAGAGAGAGAGAGAGAGAGAGAGAGAGAGAGAGAGAGAGAGAGAGAGAGCTTTGTAATGATATTAGTGCTTCAACAGGGTAAACGGTAACAATAATGATGTTGGAAGCTATACATTAGAATCAGTTTTAGGAATCAAATGAACCAATAAGAATCTTTTTTTTTTCTAAGCAAATTTACTTAAGGATGCAATTAGATATTGATATACAAGAATCACAAAGAATTTTGTTTTGTCTTCAAGTAGTTGCTGCTTTAAGCACTATACTTATTTAATAAACCACTACTTTGCTCCTGGCTGGTGGTTGTTGTTCTTTAGCCCTAGGTAAGTCCTGATTGAACAGAATATGATCAACTGCATTTAAGTTATAACTGTTTTTACTTTTCTAAGAGTATTATTTAATGTGTGTGTGATGCTGTGAAATGCCCAGTATCTTAGGTACAGGTGTGGCTGTGTAGTAAGAAGTTTGCTTCCCAACCACATAGTTCTGGGTTCATTCCCACTGCTTGGCAACTTGGGCAAGTGTTTTCTACTATAGCCTTGGGCTGATCAAAGCCTTGTAAGTGGATTTGGTAGACAGAAACTGAAAGAAGCCTGTCATGTGTGTGTGTGTGTGTGTGCGTGTGCGTGTGTGTGTGTGTGTGCGTGTGCATGCGTGCGTGCATGCATGTGTGTATGCGTTGTTGTTGTGTGTGTGTGTGAGTGCTTGATTTTCAAATACATAATCAACTCCGAATGCAATACAGAAATTATTTGATTCCATAAACAGTTGAGGACATGAATTTACAAAATACACAAACCAAACCTCACTTCTCAGACAACAAATCTTGTTCTAGTTTTAGTTCCGCATCCAATTCAAGTTGAAGCTTCTGATATTCTTTCTTCTTCGAAACAACTTCATTATTCAGAGATCGCTCAGTCTGTTTTCAAAATATATATAATAAAAAATTTCATATAAAAAAACAAAAGCAAAAATTATAAAATGAAGTAAAGGACAGCTTTTTCTTAATGGCATTCAAGAGATTGCTCGTTGATTCCTTGAGATTATCTCTCCCTTCTCATTTGGAGTTAGTTGCAACTGCTGTGTGTGCGATGATCCAGGCTTTGATGGTTTTGGCATATTTTAACCTTCGATATCGTTCATTCAGAGAGCATCAATTATCACTAAGATGAAGGACGGTACAATAAAAGGTTTGAAGATGTAAAACATGGAAGGCAATGACATTTGATTGAGAGGGAAAGTTGCAGACAAACCAGACACAGTAAGGAAGACTGTAGTTATAAGACTGGATGAAGGAACGAATGAAGAAAGGTATAACAGTTCCAATTATGAATTGGTAAACTTGTATTGCTTTACATTCAGATTCCCATCAAAGTTAAACTTAGATTTCATCTTTCTAGTCTCAATAAAATAAATTCCAATTAAATATTGGGGCCAATTTTTGTTTTTAACCCCAGAAATGTGTGACCGTTTGTTTACATAAGAAAGTAATGTTTTATGTCTGTAGAAGACGGTCAGGTATTAAAATAAACGGCTTGCAATAGTTTATTTCCAGTGTTTTGAATTCAGATCCAGCTAGGACCAGTGTCGCCTTTAGGATTGATAAAATAATAAAAGTACCAGTAATATACTGATATTGATTTTAATCAATTATGCCTCTTCTGCATGAATTTATCAGCTTGTGAGGTGTCAATATTACATCTCTGTAGGGTGGCTGTGACAGAGAAACCAATACAGATTGGAGCCATATACATTACAGCATTTAATGTTTGTCTCTCTTTGTTCCATACCAGTAATATACTAGGGCTGAGTCAATCAAATATAACTCTACAATACTTAGTGATAAGCTAGCTTAAGTATGAAATCAATATTATCTCTCTAAAATAAAGTGTGATTTCAATTGCCGAGACAGCACAATTCTCTCTTCAAACTGTTCACAGATCATATGCAGGTAACTCAACCAGGGCCTCCAAGATGGGTGGGAAGAAGGAAATTATCACCAGAATCCTAGCTCAAACTCTTGCAACAAAGTGTACTAGGGGCCCCCAAGGGCCAGGTGTTGGTGGTAGGGTGTAAACAGCAATTGTATTCAAACAGAAATTTAGCTTTTAAATGACAAGAATTTCTTGTGCATCTGTAAATTCTTGATATGATACAAACACTAAATTCTTGTATATAATGTTTGGTTTGGAAAACTTTAGATAATATTTTAAGTGACTGGATGTAAGTGTCATCCATTATCAGACCTACTTCTCTTACACCACTTTAGATCAACAATTTCAATCTGTTACTGCGAAGGAGAGAGAGAGGATTCTATCTCTTCTCTGTTTGATTCAATAGACTTAGAGACAGAGTTATGATGAGATTTATAGTGCTGAAGGTGTCACAACATAACTTTTCTTCTTTCTATTTCCTTTGAAATAACTTTGCTATAAAACATGGTAAGAGAAGAGAAAACAAATACAACTCACCTATGAAAAAATGTATAATAAACTTAATACCAGTAGAATCTATAAATCAATTTATAGTCTCTATATTTCCTTCAAGTATGAGACATTTCTTGTCTGCTATTTCACAAGACATAGATAACCAATAATTAGTGATAAGCTATATTAACTTCTGTCTGCCATTTAATGGACTTACATGGTCCAATAGCTACCCCACCCCCAAGTACTTATATCTAATTTCTGTTATGATAACCATATGAGAGACAAACATTTGCATGGATTGGATATCAGTATACTGCAGGTATCTTTCTCTCATGGCAAGAACTGAACTCAGCACTGCAAACCAAGACAACAACATTATGGTGCTCTTGTTACTGAAAATGGTGAACTTTATTGTCCCCTTACATCACTGGTTCTGAAACTGATAAATAACAGCCCCCTTTACAAATATTAATGAAATTTTCCCCACCTTCTATCTTTATTAATGAGAAGACAAAACAGAGTTGGCATCCATATGATTCCTTTTTTCTTTTTCTGTGGTGTTGGGCAAATCTTATAATTTTATAAGAATTTTGATTCCCAGCTACAGGATTTCAGGTTCAGTCCCACTGAAAAGCACCTTGAACGAGTGTCTTGTACTATAGCCCCAGGATGATCAAAGTGAACTTGGTAGATAGACAGACAGACAGACACACACACACGCAGTAGAAGACACTTACTCAAGGTGCCATGCAGTGGGACTGAACCTAGACCTATGTGGTTGGGAAGCGAGCTTCTTACCACACAGCCACACCTGCACCTATATATATTCTTATATTCTCATAACAATGTATTCTAGAGCATTCTACTCCCAAACGCCTTCCTCCAGGTACATATGGAAATAAAGTTATATATTTAATTCTAATGGAATATTTACTCTCAAAAAAAAAACCTTATTTTAATCAATAATGAACAGGTTTAACAGAATTTCTCTTTGAGCAATTAAAGGTTTCATATTTCTTTGTTATCATAAAATGTCCAAATATTTCTCTTATTGCATTCTTCTCACAGCATAAGAAATTTTAATGACAGAATATTTATCCTAGACCATATTAATACTAATCTATATTGGATATTTTCAGTGCTTTGAACTCTGGAAACTCTTCAGATATACTTTTCAAGACATAAATCATTTAAATATATCATACCTGAAGACCAAACGCATTAATTTTATATTGATAGCTGTAGCACTTAGTTAAATGCATTAAATTATATTGATAGCTATAGTTCTTAGTTAACTGATTTAACCTTAAAGAAGCATAGGTCACTGGTCATACCATTAAACGAACGTCTTCACTGGCAATCATAATTATAATTATCTATTCTTATGTATGATAATGTTTGGGTGAACACTTATATCACTAGTAGAATTTTCTCCAAATGAGTGGTTTTAATTAAGACTATTGCAAATTGAAAAGCATTATAATTCTTCTGCAATTTGCATCTCAACCCTCTATATTATACATGTACAAGGTGGTGTCAACAATTTCCAGGACTAATCATGTTTAATTAACTTATTTGCCTAAGTTTTAACATCATCTCCTTCAAAATAGTCACCTTGTGCAGCAATACACTGTGCCCAGCATTCCTGTCACTTTTGGAATCTGGTCTGGAAGTCGTTTTCTGTAAGCAAGTTGATGACCTTCTGTGATTCACTCTGGATCTCAACAATTTGAGCTACCTTTTCATCTTGGGAAGAGATGGAAGTCCGCAGGTGCTAAATCTGGTGAATAGGATGGGTGTGGAAGTGATACCATGTTGCTTTTGATGAGAAACTCATGAGTGAGGAGAGCTCCGTGACAGGGTGCATTGCTGGCCTGAAGAATCGAATTCTTCATGCTCTACAGGTCCAGTTGCTTTCACCAAATGTCCTCTCTCAAACGCTTCAAAATGTCACAGTAGAACTCTCAATTGGTGGTCTGGCCCTGGGGCACAAATTCTCGATGCATAATAACACTTTTCCAGAGATGACACTCGTGGTCGGTCTTCCAGATTGCCCATCTTCTGGAGGATGTTTTCCTGCTTTCCGAGTGCATGTGCCACTCAAAACATCATGTATGACCCATTGCCTTGTAGTTGTAAGATTGCTGGAGCAATATATATATATATATATATCGCACCTATACTATAAGTAGAGGCATGGCTATATAGTAAGAAGTTTGCTACTCAACGACATGGTTTCAGATTCAGTCCCATTGCAAGGTAACTGCCTTCTACTATAACGCTGGGTCCCTGACCAAAGCCTTGGGAATAGATTTGGTAGATGGAAACTGAAAGAAGCCTGTTGTATATAAATGTGTGTGTGTGTGTGTGTGTGTGTGTGTGTGTGTGTGTGTGTGTGTGTTACTGTTTCTTTGCTGCAGCATTGCATGATAGTTGCAAAGTGAGTGTGATCGTCATGCAAGCAGTGTTCTTTGCTTCCAATCAACCAAGACATAATCTGGCAATGGGGAAATGTTACCATATTTGGAAACATGTGAGGCTTGGAGAAAGAAAGGGCATTTGGCTGGAGAGAATCTGCCTCAACAAATTTCATCCTACTCATGTGAGCATGGGAAAAAAATGGACATTGAAATAGCGATGTTGTTAATATTATTATTAAATTGCTGTTATTAAATCATTTTTGTTGTTGTTATTATTATTATTATATTCCACCAAGGTCAACTTTCCCTTTCATCCTTTTGAAATTGAAAAAATAAGTACCAGTTGACCACTGGGAGTCGATGTAATTGACATAACCCCTCCCCCCGAATTTGCTGGTTTTGTGTCAAAATATGAAACAGTTATTATTATTATTATTATTATCATTAGAGTGTTGTTATTATTATCAAAATAAATTGTTAAAACAAGTTCTTAAAAGAAAACAAAATGGAAAAAGAGAAGAAAGACAATGGTAATGCTGAGAACAGTGGTGATGGTCACCTCGTCCTCATGCTTTTCCTCCTTTTTCTTCTGTCATTAGGTGGGGGGGATTCGACAATGGCAATTGTAAAGTCCATACCTAACTCAAGTGTATTATTGATGGATATAATATGATGAAAGACTTGCTTCCAAGATTGAGACTAGATCAAAGGCGCAGCTGTCCGGGAGATTATTTTCTATTCAAAAGATTAATGGTTGCTTCAGTCTACAGAGAATATTTCAAAAGAGGAAGTCTTATTTGTTTCATTGACAATCTTGATATTTTATATTAAATACATCCATTGATATCAGATTTGTTTAATCACAGTGGGGAAGCTACTTTTAAGTGACATACTCACACATACGTTCACATATAGTGTTTTCTTCATGCGAAGGGACATGGTCTAGTGGATAGGTGCATTTGGTTCGCACTCATAAGATCATAAGTTCAATTCCTGAACTGAGTAGTGCATTTAGTCTTTGAGCAAAGCACTTCATATCATGTTACTCCAGTCTACCCAGCTGGAATGAGTACCAGTCATATGCTAGTACAGCTTTTTCTCTCACCAACTGTTACATCGTAGAAGCTCCTCTGGACCAAAGATGCAAGGGCCAAGAGCATGTCTATGTCAGCTCACAACTAAATAGGCACCGAAAATAATTAACAAGAACATGGTACATGTTGTCAAGTCATGCTTTCTCACAAGTGATGGCTGGCTGTATGCATGGTATCGTCTCCTTGTAAGCTGCTACAAGGTATACATGTCGTTGGCAATGTTTTTGAAAGTCCCCTTTTCCTACAGGCATGGGTTGGACAGTTTGATGTTTCTAATAAGGAAAGGACAAGCAACTGACTTTGTATATATTTTTATATGGCTTAGTTGGAGAGGGTGATACTGATGACTCTTCTGGGGCCCTGAGACCAGAGACCTAACCCTAACCCTAACCCTAACCCTAACCAGAATGCTTGCAACAGCAAAAGCTACACTAAAGGTACTAAAGTGTGAAATACTGATATTGAACTGAGCGATGGATTATGTTTACCACTCACAAATAGATTTGTCCTCCAACAGATTTTCATATAGTTTCTGCCTGCAAACTTTCCACTCACAGGGCTTTAGTCAAACTGAGGCTATGGTAAAAGACACTTGTTCCAGATGATACCATGCAGTGAGACACAACCTGAAGCTACATAGTTGCAAAGCAAACATTACAACCACACAGCTATTTCTGTACCCAGATCTTAACCATACAGCAAATTAAGTCATGCCTTAATACATGAGATAAATGGATATATCTGTATTTGACATTTTATTAGATAAGAGAAATGAAAAATCTTTAAATGATGGACATAAGATGGTAGAATGAAAGGTGCTTACAGTTTGAATATCTTGGTTTAATAAGTTACTAGCTGATAACTCTTCCTTGATTTTAACTTCTTCCCTGTCAAGCCAGAAATATAATAATTAAGTTAATGTTGGCATTGCTGTAGGTATTAAATACATAATTAGAAAGACTTAGAAAAACATTGGAAGAAAGAGGTGCTGACTTCAGATCTTGGGTTGTTGGGGTGTATATGCAAGGTGACACAAGACTGAGAATAATAACAATGTACTATACCACAGATTTTTCTGATTTGTACTAATTTTATTGTTAAAACTAATGAGGGAGCCTCTGCATGATCACTTGACCTGGAAGAAATAGCAGTTAAAATTCTGCAAACACCATCCTACTATCTTTGCAATTAATAAAAAAAATTAGTTTCATAAATGAATTCCATAGCAACCAGAGTAAAAGTACAATGACAAATCAAAACATGGGACCACAAGGAGGGATATATGAGTTGGAATTCTGAAAACCTTTGTTCTAGGAACATCTGAAGAAAAGATAAGAATGATTATGGATAGAATGTCTTTGATTATAGGCTTGCTTGAAGAAGGTTGACCTGGGTCTGCTATAAAAACTGATCAAACAAATCTATTTGTTAGAGGAATGAATATCTATTAGAATACAATGTTGCCATTCCATGAGTACTGCAAGAATTGAACTTGGCACTAAAAGTCTATGGAATCATTTATTAATCCTACAGCATTGCTACTGCTCAGTCTCAACAGGTATTGAATAGTTACACTATAGAACATGGAGACACCAACTGAGTCTTGATCACAGATGTAACGGAATGACTGAAACATGGTGTTTAAACCACACATTCACAGCAAAATACTCATCCACATAAACAAGCTTACTACTACATCACTCGTATTAACGCCCCCCCCCCATTTCCTATGAAGCTGTACTTGAAGGGAGAGTACCAGATGGTTAGAGATAGGGGTTGAGGATAAATAAGTGATGGGCAGCAGTGGAGGTGCAGCTTCATAGGAAATGGGTGGTGGTGGTGGTGGTAAGAGGAGTGCTGAAGGAGTAAGCTTGTTTTATGTGTATTTTGCTCTCAGTCATTCTGTTACGTCTGTGATCAGGACTCAGCAGATGTCTCCATGTGATAAAGTGTGACTATTCCATACTTGTTGAGATTGAGCAGTAGCAATGCCGTAGGATTAACAAATGGTTCCATTGACTTTTGGCGCCAAGTTCAATTCTTGTATTACTCATGAAATGGCAGTGGTGGCAGAGTAGCCATGTCCCTTCTGCTTATTCCAGCTTGTTCCTGGCATAAAATCACCCCTCCAGCCTCACAAATCCTCCCCACCCCAACGTAGTCAAGAGGGCTTTTCCCTTTTTCTTGTCTTTTTCTATCATGCAAATTACTTGGCAACCCCACGAGAGCTGGTAGCATGAAAAATGCACCCAGTACACACTGTAAAATCGTTGGCGTTAAGGAGAGCATCCAGCCATAGAAACCAAGCTGACATGGAGCCCAATGCAGTCCTGCATCTCACCAGATCCTCTTCAACTCTCCAACCCATGACAGCAAAGAACATGAATGCTAAATGATGATGATGATGATGATGATGATGCTGGTGCTTACATTCCATGTCTGCTGTTTGTCTGAGTTTGTCTCGTCTAAAAACATATACGACTGGTCTTTTACAAATGACTAACAACATGTCTTCTCACATTAACCACGTATGTCATCATAGATTTATAACCGTTTCTGCTTCATTCCAAAATGAATCCCAAACAGAGAGATTAATATGTTGTGCTGTGCTACACCCAAACCACAATATCTGCACTACAGATTCAATAGTCCATGAAATTGGTACCTCATCTTACTGTTCAGTGTATAACACACACACACAAACACACACATCTATATATGCATTCAGACAAAAATACATACAGGCATACATATACGCACACACACAACTATGTGCAAATTCAGACATACATACTACGTACACACACATATGCACTGCTACATACAGATTCAGACACACATACACATGTGCATACACATACATATGTGCATATACATACACATATACACACACATGCAAACACATTCAGATAAACACACACATATGGACATGCATATATGTATACACAACTATATACAGACTCAGAAATAGACATGTACACATACATTCAGAGATCTAGACACACATACACATTCACACACACACGAACAAAGATACACACACACACACACACACACGCATATAACCATACACATCTCTCTAATCCAGACAAGCGTGACAATACAAGTACACAATTTGTTAATGATAATAGACAACATTGATGTTTCAAAATATTTGTAAATAAAAAAAATACATAGCTAAATAAATATTATGTTTATGTCTGTTCTATAGAGATATAAAAATAATATTGTATGACAGAAATGATATTGAAAGAATTTAAAGAAAACTGACTTCTTTGTTACTTCATTTCTTGACAGAACCATTTTCAAGCATTTTTCTGTATTTTCCTGTAATATAAAATATATACAATCTGCTTGTTATAATATTTTTTTCTAATTAAGGTGTCAAGCTGACAGAATAGTTGGCACATTGGACAAAGCTTAACACTTTAGCATTTAAACTGGCCATATTCAGCCAAAATATTCCACATGTTTTATGCTCAAACTGGCCAGATCTAGCCTCTCACTCCTTCCTTACAATTCCGTTATAAAAATTAACCGTTATCTCATCAAAATCTTAAAGCTACATGATAAACCAGATTAATTAAAACCAATGTGAATAAATAAGCCTTAATTTGACAGAATAATGTGAATGTTAAAGGTTAATGACATTTCTTTCGGATTTTTATGTTTTGAGTTCAAATTCTGTAGAGGTTAACTTTGCCTTTTAATTTTTCAAGGTCGATAAAATAAGTACCAGACAATTGGGTTTGATGTAATCAACTGTTCCCTCCCCTCAAAATTGCTGGCCGTGTGCTAAAATTACAAAGAATTGTAATTATTTCTAATTTAGGCACACGGTCAGCAAATTTGAAGGAAAGGGTTTTAGTCAGTACCATCTACACAGTACTTGACTGTACTTTACTTTTATTGAGCATACCATGGAAGGATTGAGCATACCAT